>NC_136072.1:559432250-559566042 GCF_964261635.1 Lissotriton helveticus | reverse complement strand
AAGGGGGACAGGGTGTCACTTTGACACCCTGTTGCTCCCCTGTTTCTGGCTTGTGTGCCATGTGGCACACATACATGCCCTAAGGGCATGTATGTGTGTCACATGGCACAGGTGTACATGCACAGATGTGCATGTACACAGAAATTCGTAATTTACCACCCAATAGTATTGGGTGGTAAATAACGAATTTCTAAGGGCCTGTCGCACTGTAAACTGTGCCACCTACATATTGAATTACAGAATCGGTAAATTTACCGATTCGGTAAATTTACCGATTCTGTATTTTACCGAATCGGAAAATATACCGAATCGGTAAATATACAGATTCTGTAATTTTCTAGCCCCCTACATTACAAAACCCAAATACTGGTCAGTAACGGCCGAAATCGGCCGTTACCGACCGGTATTTGGGCTCCTACATCTGGCCCAAGTGAGTATTTCTTTTGTAAATCTTCACTTCTCTCTTTTATTTTCATGGTACAGAACTAAATACTGATGAACCAAAATTTTAAGAAGCAACAACACCCATGGGTAATCTGTAATTTCTTCTCTGAATTGGGCCTAACCTATTTCAAAGCAAATGTAATCAATGCAATGACATAGATAGAGAGTAGCATTGGGAACCAGTAAAAGGAGATATATGTGTATTTTAAGTTTCAATTTACCTTTTTATTTTCCACAGGGCAGACTATAGTGAAGAGTTGGGATGCTCTAGAGAAATTCCAAAATAGCTTTTGATAGTGAGGAAAAAATATACATTTTAACACTGAGTTGACAGTAGATTAGTCAGGATCAATGGTGTTGTGTTAATGCAAAATAATGTAGCCCTCCCTTCAGATTATGTTGAGTGACCCCTGAGTCTCCCATACCTCAAAGATATCCATTGACCTTGGCTGACTGGGGCCCCTTTGAAAGGTTGGCAGCCCCCTGGAGGATCGGGACCAAGGGTTGCGTTATGCCCCCAGGTCAATACAAGTAGGAATTAGAAATATTAGAAGATACAAGGAGAGATTCCTATACAAGTTAGAGAGTATGTTCAGCATGAAGACCTCAAAATACCTAAAATTATAAGAGCAACTTAATATAATACTACATATTCGCCTGCTGTTCTGAGAAATGGTACCCTGTTCCTGTATATCTCAGCTCCTTTAGGGTGTCCCCTAAGCATTGTTGTCTCCTCTATAGTTAAGAGTTAACATAAGGCTCAGGGGCAGCTCCTTTCTAGGGCGGAGGAGCGTCACCCCACTGCTTTCTCGCAGTGCGAGAAGCAGAAACATAAAATGGTAATAATTTTCAGTTATTACCATTTTATATTTGGTTGTGGGTAGTCCTGCTCTGCGAGCAGGGCAGGAGTGGTGTGCCTGCCCACTCCAGAGTGCACAAAGACTGTGTGGTTGCCCTCCTGGGGCTGCCCAAACCAGTTATGAACACTCTGCCCATCTCCATGCAGCCAGCAATGTAGCCTGCATGGAGAACATGGCCTCCCCATAAGCCTCGGGCTGGGCGTCACCCCGTCCAATCAAAACGCTGCTTGCAGCGTTTTGATTGACATAGGGGAGGGAGCCTGACAGCCTGCTTCTGCTTCCTCTTCTTGCCAGAGGCAGGAGAGCAGTAGCAGAGAAGACGCGGGCCCCAGCCAGCGGAAAGATACGTTTAATTATTTATTATTTTATTATTAAATTAACCCCCCACGTGACGTCCCCGGCCCCCCCCACCCACCAAAAATGCCGGCTGCGACTGATAAGGCTTCACAATTAGCAAAAAACATGTGAATAGAAAGTTCTTGCAACATTGTATGAAGAGCAGTATTTGTTTTTCAAAGATGTTTGTAAGAAACATTTGTGATAATCACACTGATATAAAGCTCAGTAGTGGAAACAAGAATTGGCCTATACATGAGTGCGCACGTGCACACACACATACACACACACACACACACACACAGACACACTCGCACACACAAACATGCACCCCACCCTCCTAGGCTGCAAGCTTCACCAATGTGCAGAAATAATGAATAATGCAAAGACTATATTAGGCTTATTAGACCCATATTAGGCCATGTTAGAACTTTCCTCCATGGCCTTTAATCAAAGCCCACAATAGTTGTGGAAGCATTTCCAAGAAGATCCAAATGGTAATTGTAATTGCATTTATATAGCGCTTACTACCCTTGAGAAGGCATCGAAGTGCTTTTCGAAGAGTAGCACGCTACTCCGGAACCCAAAGAAGATTAGTGGTGATTTAGTAGAGAGAGATATCAAATTAATTTGAGCAGTGGACATGTGAGTTTATTATATGGATGAAAAAAATATAGTGGTACATGAAATTAACAGTTTACATAATGTGTTCTTTAAACACAAAATGTGGTTAGTCTTAACGACAAGCCACCATCTGCACCCAGACAATCAGGTCACTATGCTGGTTCATCCCCTATATCCCCCTCACAGCTAGATCTAACAAGCTGTTGGGAAGTGCTCCCTTCATTTTTAAATTTATGAGCCTGCAGACCAAAAGGAGCATCGCACTTACTTTAATACAGTTGAAAAATAATAGGTCAAACGAGTTTTTCAAAATTATCTCAATAAAAACTATTGCTTTACACAGCAAACTGCACCCAAATGTACATTTAAAAATGCAGTAAATGATGTTCGATTAAAAAACATAAATCGCTAGACACCCGAATCCAACATGGTCCTATTTAGAATAAGCGATCCTATCTCCTCGCTGACAAGGATACTGAAGCGATTATTGGCCCAGCTAAATGCCACTCAAGTGCTTATTTCATGACACTGGATCCCGGTGTTTTATGAAGACTGCATACCTAACATAACAAAGCAGGTCCCATCCCTTCCAAAGCTGCCTTGACAACAAACACTTGGATGCTCCTGGGTACCTGGGAGTGACAGCGCCAGGACATGTACATGGAAACCCAGAGATTTCAGAAGCAGTGATCTACTCCGAATTTACTCCTCAAGCTTTTTTTCAACTGTATTGTTTTATATATATACTAGCAGCCCTTCCTGACGTTGTCCGCGTATGAATTGCTGCCGGCCAGTAGTATATTGTTTTGTAGGATTTCATTTTGATAGCATTTCTTATCTGTGACAGGCCTGTGAAACGCTTGGATTCACAGTGCACTGCTGATGCACTTAAAAGTGCGCGTTCAGTAGTGTGTGAACTCGAGTTTCCCTACTTTATTTTTACTTGCAATATTATATAGCGCGAACTCGACAACATGGCATGAGCACAATTTACATTACAGAAGAACACATTCATTTGTGGTAGGCACGGGGAGACAAAGCAATTTGCCTGGAATAACAGGATGTTGAGCTGATGCAGAGATTCGAACGTAGCTCCCCAGCTCTAAAGTTCGCAATTCTAGAACTTGTGGCGGGAGGTGTGTCTAAAAGTGTATGTCGGTGCTGGCCATTAATGAGAGAGACCTGTGCATTTTTCAAATGGGTGGTGAAAAAATATGAGTATGTTGCTGGAGATGTGGGCCGCCGTGCCACTAATGTACTTACCGGGGGGGGGGTAAACACCCATTATTCCGCAACTTTCTTTCCACATACCATCACTCCGCATACTTTCATTACGAAAGTACCATGACTCCGCAATGCCATTATAACGCATGGCATTACCTTTTATATGCTTTTACCACGCATATATTTATAACGAAATTCGTTGTAAATGCATGAATGGTAAAAGCATGTATGGGTATAGGGGTATATGTTTTGGGGTACTGAGGTATAGGTTTTGGGGTGTTTGGGTATTTTAAGGGTTCAGATATAGTTTTGGGTTATGGGGTACAGGGGTAGTTTTAGGGTTTAGGGATAGGTATGGGTTTTGGGGTACAGGGGTATTTTTAGGGTTCAGGGCTAGGTTTGGGTTTTGGGGTACAGGGGTATTTATAGGGTTCAGGGGTAGGTTTGGGTGTTGGGGTACAGGGGTATTTTAAGGGTTCAGGGCTAGTTTTGGGTTTTGGGGTACAGGGGTATTTCAGGGTTCAGGGGTAGGTTTGGATTTTGGGGTACAGTGGTATTTTTAGGGTTCAGGGCTAAGTTTGGGTTTTGGGGTACAGGGGTATTTTTAGTGTACAGGGGTAGGTTTGGGTTTTGAGGTACAGGGGTATTTATAGGGTTCAGGGCTAGGTTTGGGGGTACAGGGGTATTTTTAGGGTTTAGGGATAGGTTTGGGTTTTGGGGTACAGGGTATATTAATAGGGTTAAGATGGGTTAGTGTTTAAGGGTGTTGGGGTATTTTAAGGAGTAAGGGTGGGTTATGATTATGGGGTGCAGGGGTATTTAAAGGGAGCAGGGTGGGATTAGCACACGATATGAGACATGGCATGAAGAGCGGAACGTACCACACGCCCCCAGCGTTTGTCACGCCCACAGCACACGCCCACAGCACAACGCAGACACGCCCACAAGGGACTACTTTGCTGGCACGGTTCTTTTACCTTTTTAATTTATATGGTGGGCGTCTGCATAGCCTATGTCCTTCTGCTGCAACTGCCCTTTCCAACGCTGTATTGGGTGTTGTGATTGGTGCTGTGGCTCCTGAGATTACCCGCCTCAAAGGTTTGAGATCTCTCTTTATTATATTAGTATGGATATATATATATAGTATATATATATAGAGCTTGCTTTCACCAGAGAGAGCTATATTTCGAGGAAGGAGCATTGGGTAAAAAGATAATACCAGTGGGCAGCCTAGGAAGGTAAATAGTGCTGCTTCTTTTTAGGGAGGAGATATGTCTGTTTCCCCAACATTTTTTGTATCTCAGTTAGAGAGTAAAACACAAAGAAGTGGTCGAAGGTTTGGAAATGTCTCAGCCATTTGGGTTGCATTCAGGTCAATGATGTTTTTCATCACTGCACCACTCTAGACAGGGACCAGACAAATGTAAATATCACACTTGAGTCTGCTCCAATAAGAAGAGTCCATCTTGAACTACTACATCAATTTCGCTCTACTTTGGAAGGTAAATCACTCCAAAGCAGTGTTTGCCTCAAGGGGAGTCATCGGTTAGGTGCAAGTTGAGTTCAGAAGCACAGAAAGCATGAGTCCCATGTCTAGGCATCCCATTTCCACTTCAAGCATCACATTGAACCACCCAGCTGATAGTGTAATGCATCTAAAAAGACTCAGCCAACTGAAAACACTAAGGAATGCATGTCAGATCATTGTTTTTGTCAACTATGTCACTCAGGCAGGAACCAGCCATATGTAAATCAGAATTGATCCTTTTTCAACAGGAGCAGTCTAGCCAGAAAAGCCAGGCCCCGTCCTCTTTCAGACTGCGGCAGTAAGAGCGATATGCATTTTACTGGCTATTTCAACTCAGTTTAAAAAAAAAGTCATAATACTACCAAGAACTTTACAAACCAAACTTTCCTTGGAAGGACTCGCAGGAGAATACTCAAAACATAAAACGTCAAGCAGCTAGAAATTGGTTCGCCTCTTACAAAATGCGGATTCCAAAGTAACTTTACCTTAATCTGAAACGTCTGTTGAAATGCAATTTAGCCCATCTGTAAAACCACGCACAGTGAAGGAAAAAGCTGCTTTTGCCATTTAGTGCGCAAGAATTCCCCTGAGCGTGAATTACCTGCCTTTAAACAGATGCGGTTTCTCAACCGCATGTTCAGTGTGTCAGAGAGAAGGAATCTGAGGCTAGTTTGCTTTGCTCCGGAGCATCTTTTTTTAGAGAAGAGGCCGGATACACAGGGTCCAAGAGAGGAATATGCGTCCCCGGAGCCACGAGTGAAATCTGGAATTGATATATTCTGTAAATGTAGTTTATTAAATCCAGGAACCGGAGTGGGGGCAGGGAGTGATTGCATGGCTGAAATTAATTGTGGAGCTAGGACGTGGAATTATGAGGCCCCTTTAAATGTGCAGGATGGTCATTCAGCTCGGTGGAAAATGTGGAATTGGGCATTGCGACTTAATGAGCTGTTCCTGGCACACCAACTCTCAGTTTTAAAAGGGGCTGGAGGAAAGGACTATTCTGAACGCACGATGAACTTTCCAACCTGTGTAAACATTACAGTAAGCGTTCTTTCTACTTCAGTTGAAAAAAAAATGAAAGACATTTTGCAATGGTGCCAGCGTGCTTGTTATTCTGGGATGCTTTCACTCATTTGGGAAGGTTTTGTCATATGCACTAATAAGGCACCCTTTCACCAATATGGATTTGTGCTAACACAAAGAAATAAAAGAAGGGTATACACCAGGAATATTATTAATGCCCTGAGTGTTCTTCCTCATAGAAAATGCTCCTTAGTCATATCTCTAGGCCGGTCAGCATAGTATTGGTTCTGCCTCATGCCTCTTTCTTCCATTTGCCCACACAATCTATATCTTTCACTCACTTTTGCATGGTTTTTTTTAAATTTATTTTTTATATAGGGCGAACTCGACCTGATGGTATCAGAGCGCTTTACATGAGCACCAGGTGCATTACAGACACATTAATTTTTTATGTTACGCACTGGGAGATTACATTTTTTGCCCAGAATCACAGGATGTTGAGCGTCCCTGTCGAGACTCTAACTTGACCGCTCTAGCCATAAGGCCACATCTTTCTTTATCATTCCTGCCTTTTCCCCTTTGTCATGTTCCAGCTTTCTCTCCCACCGTCTTCCTGCCTTTACTTCCTTTCCCTTTGTTTTTTCCAAAGTCTGATGTTGGGAACATAAGTCCTGGTCCCTAAAAATGATTCCTGTGGGCCCTATCTGCAACCATTGTATCACTGGCAGAATATCGGAAACTCAAATATCATGTGGACAGAATATCATGTCAAAAATATGGAGGACCAAAACATCGAAAAGGTAAGTGCAAATAGTTAAGTATAGATTTAGTATTCTTAATTCCATATCTATGATATATCATCAAGGAACATAAATGTGGAGTTAGGTATAGTAAAATCTTGCTTACTTGTAAAAACTTACCTTCACAATATTTTTGTCTCGATATTCTTAACACAATATGTTTCGCACACAATATTTTTCTGTGATATTTTGTCAGCGCACCACAACCACTGGCTCAAATATTGCACTGCTCTGGGCTCGTGCCCTTGTTCAGGGGTTGGTTGCTCTCTAGCTAGGATTGATAGTGCTTAATTTGCTAAATAAATGAACAAATAAGTAATAATTAAATAAGCACAAGCACCCAAAGTGATTCATGGGGACCTGCTGACGGTGCTGCCTATTGCAGGAGTTGCTGAAAGCTATGGCTGCCTAGTGTTGATTCAATTTCATGTTCCTTTCTTCCCCCACCTATGCTTTCTGTCTCTTTAGCTTGCTTTTGCGGGTACTTTTTCACCCCTACTCTCTCCCTTTATAGCTGTTTTCCTGTCTCCCTTCATTCTCCTATTTCCCTTTTCTGTTGCTCTCTGTCAAAGTCTGATTTTGAAAAATATGTCCTGTCCCCAATAATGAGTGTAAGTGCCCACCATCTGCAACTAGTAGTCCTAATTATGCACTAGCTATTTTGCATTCTAGAAAGATCTCTACATTACATTACAGGTCACCTCGTGTGTTCAATCTAGGACTGGGCTAGGACAGCAATTAGGCCCAAGCACCAACATAAAAGTGCCCCCCATTAGCAAATCAATCAATCAGATACAACCTACACATTAATACAATCACCCATACAGCTACTCACACATCCACTTGGTCAATCATACAATCACTCAGACAACCAGTAACTCATCCATACAGCATCGCAACAGACCTATTGACACACCCATGCAACTACTCACACACCCCCTTACACACTCTCATAACCGTTTAAATACCAATTTACTCATCCCTACAAACACTCAGATGACCACTTACTCACCCATACAGCCACTCTTGCAAACACTCACTCTCCAACACAGCCACTCACACACCCACCAACTTAACCAAACACCCACTCAAACAGCCACTCACTCACCCATACAGCCACTTACACATCCACTCATTCCCCTATACAGCCAATCACACAACCACTCAGTCACCCATACAGTCACTCGGTCACCCATACAGCCACTCACACACCTATTCACACACCTAAGCAGACACTGACACAGCCACTAACACGCCTATATTGCCTGCTAAAGTGGCCGAGGCACATGTCAATAACATCTTGTCCAACTTCCTCCTTACCAATAACATCCTGGACGACTCCCAACACGGGTTTAGAGCTGGTCATAGCACCGAGACAGCCTTGCTCAGTGTTTCTGAGGACCTCCGTACCATTCTTGACGCCGGCGGTACTGCAGCACTGGTCCTACTGGACTTCAGTGCTGCCTTCGATACGGTGTCACATGAGGTCCTCTTGATGAGACTGGAGGAAATTGGAGTCACAGGGGCAGCCCTGGGGTGGTTTAGAGACTTCCTTTCTAACAGGTCTTTTAGAGTCTCCACCCCCCCTTACATCTCGAAGGAGCATAGCATTGGGCAGGGAGTGCCGCAGGGCTCGTCCCTTAGCCCTACCTTGTTCAATGTCTATGTCCGCCCGTTAGCGGAGGTGGCTAGAAGGAATGGTATGGCTTTGGTATCATATGCTGATGATACCCAGTTGGTGGTGGCACTGAATAACAACAGTGGTCTGGAAGCCCTTCACTTTAAACAGACACTCATCGACATCACCAACTGGATGACGGCGAACTTTCTCCAACTAAACGCCGGTAAAACCGAGATTCTCCTCTTGGGAAAAAATACAGCTTCCTGGGGAGATAATTGGTGGCCTGACATTCTGGGCCCACCCCCCAAGCCAAAAGACTGTGTAAAAAATCTAGGTGTCTGGGTCGATTCGGCCCTAAAATTTACCATCCACACCAAGAAAGTGGCCGCCACGTGCTTCGGCATTCTACGCAACATCAGGCCCATCCTGAAGTTCTTTGACTGCCGCACTCGCCAACTTATCGTCCAGGCGACGATCCTTTCTAGACTGGACTATGCCAGCTCTCTCCTTTTGGGAGCAAACCTGGCTGAAACCACCAGACTGCAGAGAGTCCAGAATGCGGCTGCCAGGGCTCTGGTCGGCCTCCCTCGCCACTCTTCTGTCTCTGGAACGTTAAGAAAACTGCATTGGCTCCCGGTGGGAAGAAGGATCCAGTTCAAGGCTCTATGTCTAGCCTTCAAGATCCTCAAAACCGCCTCTCCCCCACTGCTGAGTCCCCTCCTGTCTGAGTATACTCCCAGTAGATCCCTCCGCTCAGAGGGACAACATCTAGTGACCATCCCCCGCACTAGACTTGCTAGAGTGGGGGGACGCTCTTTCAGCCTCCTCGCTGCCAAGTTATGGAACAGCCTGCCTGTAACCATACGGGGGATGCATGATCTTTTAGCCTTTAGAAAAGCCATCAAAACCCATCTTTTCCAATAACCCGTTTTCTTTGTGCACCTTCATTCTGCACTCTGGTCAGCTTGCAGCGCCGGGACGCCCCTTGGCTGGGGCAGCCGCGCGCTATACAAATTCTCATAACATAACATATATGGCCAAATACACACCCACTCGGTATCCAATACAGCCACTCACACACTGATACATACAGCCAGTCACACAGATGAGATATGTTAGAAATAGAATAACTAATTACCAGTACAAAAAGAATAGTAATTGCATTTATGCTGTAGATTAGTGTATATCTTTAAGTCTCAGAAATGTTCACAAAACACTTACAGTCAAAGAATGATGCCATCAGTGATCTCATGTAAAATATCATCAGTGACCATGTCATGAGTGACGTAATATGTGAGGTCATAAGCAGTTCATTGTGGTGGCCTAAGTTATAGTTAGCTAAGTTAATTATAACTTCTGAATTTCTTTGGGGTTTTGTACAAGTGAAATCTGAGCCTAACGATAACATCTCTGTACTTTATATAATATATATATATATATATATATATATATATATATATATATATATATATATATATATATATATATATATTTTTTTTTTTTTTTTTTAAAGGTTTAGGGTGAGTTTGGGTTTTTGGGTAGTAAGGGAATTTTAAGGGTTTAGACCGGGTGTGTTTAGGATTTTGGGTGGTAAGGATATTTTTAGGGTTTAGGGTGAGCATGGGTTTTTGGGTGATAAGGGAAGTTTTAGGGTTTAAGGTGGTTTTGGGTTTTTGTGGTGGCAAGGGTATTTTTAGGGTTTAGGTTGGATATGGGTTTTTGTTGTCAAGGATATTTTTAGAGTTTATGGTGGGTTTGGGTTTTTGGGTAGAAAGGGATTTTTTAGGGTTTGGGGTGAGTTTGGGTTTTGCGTTAGTAAGGGATTTTTTAGGGTTTAGGGTGGGTTTGGATGTATGGGTAGTAAGAGATTTTTTTGTGTTTAAGTGGGGTTGGCTTTTTAGATGGTAAGGGAATTTTAGGATTTAGGGTAGGTTTGGGTTTTTTGGGAGGTAATGGAATTTTCAGGGTTTAGAGTAGGTATGGGTTTTTGGGTGGTAAGGGATTTTGCAAGTATTAGGGTGGCTAAAGGTTTTAGGGTGGTAAGGTTTGTTTTTAGGGTTTAGGGTAGGCATGGGATTAATGGTTGAGGGTTGGTAATGGCAATATATATATATTTAAAAAAAATGTAATTACATTTAAATATATGTATATATAACAATAAATATGCATGTTACACACATATTTAGATGTATAAATATATACACACATACATATTGATATGTACATGTGTATAGAAATACAAATACATATATTTTAAAAGTGCATATGCTTTTACCACGTATGCCTTTTAAAAGAAAATGTAAGCATTTTGCAGGTAACTATAAAGCCTTCATATACATATATATAGGCCCCTGCACTCAAGTTGGCCTGACCTATGCTGGTAATTCATTTTGCCTCGGCAAAATTGACAAACGCTTTTCAAGTAATTGAAATCAGAGCAGGCCCGCCTTTGCATATGGGGAAACATGCAGCGGTGTCGGAGTTTCCAACTCCGCGCTGGGAGAGATGCTTTGCCGTACTTACCCCCGTGAAGAGGATCCCTAGAAGCGAAGGTTGTGCAGTAGGGGACTGGAGGAGGCTGATTGCTGCAGGAAACACGAAAACAACGAGAGAGTTGGTCCAATGCCATATCGTAGGTCGCACCACCATTGGGACGCCTATTCCTGGCTGAAAGCTGCATGCTGGGACATGGAGTGTTTGGGACACCAAAGATGCTGTGAATGGTGCAAATTCGGCATCAATGAGGGCGGAGCGTACTCCTTAAACAATGGCAGATGAACTTTGTTTTAATTGATGGCAAAGGACCTTCCTCCTGTACACCATGCTGGGCGCTGAAGAGGCTCCAACAGCTGAAATGCATACGCCCGTTGTGCCGTGATACTCTGCAATAAAGAAACCTTCAATATATTCCCCGCTGTGGCCTCTGCCTTTCCTATCGGAGGGTGTTTTCTGGACATTTATCAATTGCCTGCCAGCTGCAATTTTCAGAGGCCCCTGCACTCAAGTTGGCCTGACCTATGCTGGTAATTCATTTTGCCTCAGCGAAATTGACAAACGCTTTTCAAGTAATTGAAATCAGAGCAGGCCTGCCTTCGCAAAACGGGGAAACATGCAGCGGTGTTGGAGTTTCCAACTCCGCGCTGGGAGAGATGCTTTGCCGTACTTACCCCCGTGAAGAGGATCCCTAGAAGCGAAGGTTGTGCAGTAGGGGACTCGAGGAGGCTGATTCCTGCAGGAAACACGAAAACAACGAGAGAGTTGGTCCAATGCCATATCGTAGGTCGCACCACCATTGGGACGCCTATTCCTGGCTGAAAGCTGCATGCTGGGACATGGAGTGTTTGGGACACCAAAGACGCTGTGAATGGTGCAAATTCGGCATCAATGAGGGCGGAGCGTACTACTTAAACAACGGCAGATGAACTTTGTTTTAATTGATGGCAACAGACCTTCCTCCTGTACACCATGCTGGGCGCTGAAGAGGCTCCAACAGCTGAAATGCATACGCCCGTTGTGCCGTGATACTCTGCAATAAAGAAACCTTCAATATATTCCCAGCTGTGGCCTCTGCCTTTCCTATCGCGGGGTGTTTTCTGGACATTTATCAATTGCCTGCCAGCGGCAATTTTCAGAGGCCCCTGCACTCCAGTTGGCCTGACCTATGCTGGTAATTCATTTTGCCTCAGCGAAATTGACAAACGCTTTTCAAGTAATTGAAATCAGAGCAGGCCTGCCTTCGCAAAACGGGGAAACATGCAGCGGTGTCGGAGTTTCCAACTCTGCGCTGGGAGAGATGCTTTGCCGTACTTACCCCCATGAAGAGGATCCCTAGAAGCGAAGGTTGTGCAGTAGGGGATTCGAGGAGGCTGATTGCTGCAGGAAACATGAAAACAACGAGAGAGTTGGTCCAATGCCATATCGTAGGTCGCACCACCATTGGGACGCCTATTCCTGGCTGAAAGCTGCATGCTGGGACATGGAGTGTTTGGGACACCAAAGACGCTGTGAATGGTGCAAATTCGGCATCAATGAGGGTGGAGCGAACTACTTTGTTTTAATTGATGGCAACGGACCTTCCTCCTGTACACCATGCTGGGCGCTGAAGAGGCTACAACAGCTGAAATGCATACGCCCGTTGTGCCGTGATACTCTGCAATAAAGAAACCTTCAATATATTCCCCGCTGTGGCCTCTGCCTTTCCTATCAGAGGGTGTTTTCTGGACATATATATATATATATATATATTCTCTCCAAAAGTCGCCTCCAATGAAAACACCACACCCAGCGAGTTTTAGTCCTTTTTATTCCAGGGACTGCAGGAGATACCAGCCCCCCATCCACAGCAAAAATGAACCTGGCCAGATGCGTTTCGGGCAAACAAACGCCCTTGTTCACTGGCACTTGCAGGAAAACAGACAGCTCACACGGACCAGCTGCGCATAAATAAATGTTCCGCCCATGTGGGCGTATGCGCTGTGTGCATTGTTGTTAACGTAGTCCCAGTGGTAAATTATCCCATGTGGGCGCTGCCATCTTCCCCATAATATTGCAATGTCTTACCCCAGTGGGTATTTATGAGCAGCTGGTCCGTGTGAGCTGTCTGTTTTCCTGCAAGTGCCAGTGAACAAGGGCGTTTGCCCGAAACGCGTCTGGCCAGTTTCATTTTTGCTGTGGATGGGGGGCTGGTATCTCCTGCAGTCTCTGGAATAAAAAGGACTAAAACTCGCTGGGTGTGGTGTTTTCATTGGAGGCGACTTTTGGAGAGAATATATATATATATATATATAAATATATATATAGAGAAGGAACGAGCCGCACACAATCACGATGGAAACCGGCAGGTTTATTTCTTGTTTACAAGCGCTGGCGTTTCTCTATCCCTGATGCATTTCAGTCTACCACAGACCTTTCTCAAAGGGTGCGTCAGAGTTTTTTAAAGGGCTGGGACCGAACAAGACCAATTACATGCATTTTAAGTGTTTGCCCCCTGGTGGGCTGTTCCTTTGGCATTCTGGTCCTCGTAGTTCAATCACCTTCCCAAATTTCCCTCCAGTGGGTTAAAGTTCATTCTGCTTACTTTTTAATCGTGATTCCCTTGCAGGCTTTCTTTTGAAGTTTGCTGGGGCCAAAACCAAGTTCAAGTCCTTGGTAGCGCCGCTGCCTTAATTGCTTTCGCAGGCTTCATGTGCGGTCCCTTTTCAGGCACTGATGGCGCACTTTGGAATTGGTGGTGCGTTGCTCCCGGCAGGACCAAGCTGTACAACATGATACCAACCCCTCTCAGCGAGAAGGAACGAGCCGCACACAATCACGATGGAAACCGTCAGGTTTATTTCTTGTTTACAAGCGCTGGCGTTTCTCTATCCCTGATGCATTTCAGTCTACCACAGACCTTTCTCAAAGGGTTCGCCAGAGTTTTTTAAAGGGCTGGGACTGAACAAGACCAATTACATGCATTTTAAGTGTTTGCCCCCTGGTGTGCTGTTCCTTTGGCATTATGGTCCTTGTAGTTCAATCACCTTCCCAAATTTCCCTCCAGTGGGTTAAAGTTCATTCTGCTTACTTTTTAATCGTGATTCCCTTGCAGGCTTTCTTTTGAAGTTTGCTGGGGTCCACCCAATGGTCCACCCATGGAATGCCTTTCCAGAAGCAAAGTAAAGCAAGGAAGCACCAAGCCCCTTCCCTGGCTTTGCTTTGCTTTTACCAAACCACACCAAGTGACTTTGCATGGCTTAGTAAATGCCAAAAAGGATTACGCATTGGGCTGCACCACAAAAGGGACACAGTCCTGATACAAAACCTTAGTAAATCTTAGCCTATATGTTAAGAGTGAATGGTCTGGAGAAACACGAAGTCAGAATTTAACCTTCCACAGTGATGGTGGTTGTCTGCACTGATAAAACGTTATTACTGCCCAAAATAGGACCTCCTTTGCAATCTTAGCATGTCTACAGTTTGAGAAACAAAATAAGGCTCTAAACCCATTACTTACAGTTTGCATGCAACTCCTTGATGCTGGTAAATAAAGCATTGTGCTATATTGTCTTGCAATTTATTAACTGTGAGTATCAAAATATTCTCAGTGCCAAAAGCAGAAGCCCACCTACCTATCTAAATGCAAAACAAACCTGTGATCTGCATGTTACACAAGGTGAACAACCATTACAACGCAACTATTACAACGACATACTATTACCACGCAACTATTACAACGCAAGTCATTACAACGACTTGCGCTGGGGGGCGCTTAGGATAGGGAATAGTTTAATTTACTATCCAACTCCTTCCCTACTATCCACGGGGACTGGAGTTGGAATAGTAAATTAAACTACTCACTATCCAGCACCCCCCAACGCAAGTCGTTGTAACGACTTGCGTTGTAAAACTTGCGTGGTAAAGGCATGCGTTGTGAAAGCATGCGTGGTAATGACATACATCCGTTACACAATGTGCTTTGCAGCAAGCACATTAAACCTCTATGCAACTTTGAGTCAAAACTGTGACTGGACAAAATACCGAACTCTCCCAGAACTGTGTTGCCTACTAGAGATTGTTTTACTGCTATTATAATCCCCTCATAATTGCTGGCCACACAATGATCTCTGCAGCAGGTGTCTTAACCCTGTAAGATATTTTAAAAGGCAGCCTCCTTGTGACCAATTAAGTAATCTAGAACAGGTTAACTGTCAGACATGTCCTTGTTGCCAATTTCTCTGCAGAAGATTTGTTTTAAATAAATATATAAGTTGACTGTCAAACTCTGCTTTTCAAGCCCCGCCCACTTGAGACTCCACCCACTTTCCTCTGCCGCACCTTGACCTCCAATTTATGGGTTTCTGTGGTAATTTTTTTCCAATTCTAGCACTGACTGGGGGCAAAAGACGCACCCTATCTAGCTGACCAATAAAGCAGCTACTGGCTGAATGCAACATGTTAAAAAACCTAAAACTGCAGTTTGGGGTGAAGGACTGGGTTAATGTAGGAGAAACTCACCCATTTGGCCAGACATCAAAGGAGAATCCTTTGACCTAAAAAGCATTACTGAATAGTGCTAATCAACAGCCGCGGCCGGTAGTGGGAGTACCGGCCGGGCGAGACGTGGGGAGGGGGAGGGGCAGGGTGGGGGTAGTAATGTATGGATTACGGACTTTAAAAGGTAAGTAGACATAAAAATAAAACAAATTTCGTTGCACACACTACATCACCAAATGCGATGCAGGGTGTGCAACGAAATTCGTTTTATTTATTTGTATGTCTACTTACCTTTTAAAGTCCGTAATCCATACATTACTACTCCCCACCCTGCCCCTCCCCCTCCCCACGTCACCGCCCGGCCAGTACTCCCACTACCGGCTGCGGCTGCTAATCAACCATGAGGCATCGGAGTACTACTGCGTCAGCACAGGGCATTTGTTTAATACATATATGGTTCAAAAGCTTTTCGGCAAAACATGGCATAAGTTGCGAGGAGGTTCAAGAGGTTCTGCAGTGCTGGTTGGTTCTTTTAAATCAAAGTGAGTCGGTCAAATCTGGTAAAATGACTGTGTGAGTTTATGCTTAATGCAGATGTGTGCACTGAGCTGAAGGTCACATATTCAAATCTTGGAGCACATCCTCTCATTCTTCCACGGTCGGTAAATTAGGATTTATATATTAGATGATAGTAACATCTGTTATTGATAGAAGTTAAAAATGGTAGAAGTTTGGTAGGAAGTGTTAAATTAAGCAATTCATAATATAATGCCTTTCAGTGCTGTCTCAGTCTCATAGAAGAAGGCATGTGTCCTCGAGTGTAAATGGACGTGTTCCAATTCTCTCGGGAGATCTTTGCATCAAAGTCGGATCAAATCCATAAAATCCATTTGAAGTTACCCTGAGGGCACTTTTGGCACCTAAGCAAACAGCAAGGGCTTTATTATGAGATGAGGGGCCTGGTTAATTTCAATATGTCTGGTAACTGTCCAGTAATTACACATATCGCAATTATGAGTTTTGGGATAAACGTCAGTAAGTCAAACCTGACGATATTTATGTGTGGAAAAAAGCCTGGTATTTACAAGAAGTTGTAGATGTTGGTGCGGTACCACAGGGCTGGACTGGCAGTAGCGGGCACAGGACATTTCCTCAGTGGGCCGGAAGGGTGGGGGGCAGTTTTGGTCCAGTGGGGGCCGTTTTTGTTACTGGGGGGAAATGTTTTGCAGCATTGCCCCTTGTAAAAAAAAGTGCAGCAGAAGTGTTCCTGCCAGCCCCCACCCCCAACCCCCTCTGGGCTGGTTGGATGTAATTTTCAGGACTGGTTTGTGCTCCCAGTCCGGTCCTGGGTAAGCACCAACATCCGCAAGGTATTCTCAGCACCTTGTAATTGCATAGTAATTATTGTACCCAATAAATTACGACTCAGTGCCTTAGTATATTGTATGGAACTATTAGGCAGATATTTTATGACAATTGCATGGTGACACTTTCACTTTATCCGTAAAGAGACACTCTTTCAAAGCTGTTTTTACCATCAAAATATCACTCTTGGCAGTTCTAGTTCCTTTAGATATTCTTAAGCACGGTTTGGCTTGAAGATATCAGTGCAATAGGATACATCTCTGATTTAATCAAGCTCATTTTAGCTTTAGGGTGCATTCAAGATCCTGACAGGAAGTCAGGCCTCCCCTAAACATGCCCAAACACTTGAAAGCAAGGACTGATTGTGTCAGCCAATGTCAAGAACGTTGATTAGATTCCGACTGTAATTAGCCTGAGCAGGGATCTCTCAGGGAGGTGGTCAGGTCGGTCAACATGGGAAGCCGTATGCATAAGCACAATTTATGTGCAGTACAGTATGCTCAAAATAAGCAGTACTCCTCCCTGCTTGGGATAGTAGGAAACTAGCTTCTAGTGTGGCAGGCCACCAGACTGTATGTAAGCTTGATGTGCAAAGCCACTTTGCAATATTAAACGCTGCAATTTGCAAAATAAATGTATTTGCTTCCTGAAAATAGATTTTTAGCATGTATGAAACCCATTTTGTGTGTTAGAAAAGAATTTCCAACCCTTGTTTTCCTATATAAGGTCAAAAAAGACATTTTGTGAAGCGATACAGAAGAAATGGGAGGACGGAATTACACCAACTTTTGCAGGAAGTTTTTACTTTACTCTAAGAGCGTGCTTTTCAAAATTTTGTGTAAGACTTCTCTGCCGTTTTCAAGAAAATTGCTAATCAAGAGGTGCTCAGTGTGGTCATTAGGGTGTTAAAACAATAGGTAGCCTGGGACAGCTGTTCCCAACAGGATTGCCCCAGGGACCATATATCTAAAAATAGAATGATCTGATTTGCCAAGCAAGATTTGTTCCCATTGGACAATTTAGTCCTGCGGGAACGCTGCCAGTCTCTTGTGACTGAGCAATCTGATTGGCTGGCCGCAGCATGAAGGAAAATGTTGTTATTACAGGACATAAGGACTCAGTCCTCGTGTCAAGAACTTCAAGTATAAAAACATGTTAAGAGGCAGTGTAGGGGTATCCTGACCATCTGGCATTTCTGCAGAGGCACCCAGAGGGACTGAAGGTTATGAGCAGAGGAGAGTTGGCTCATGGGTAATTGGTGGATGTATGACGTTACAACGCATACTTTTACAACGCCTACCTTTACATCGCAAGTTTTACAACGCATAACTTTACAACGCATATTGCTTTTAGGCGCTGGATAGCGAATAGTTTAATTTCCTATTCCAACTCCAGTCCCCGTGGATAGTAGGGAAGGTGTTGGATAGTACATTAAACCTATTCCCTATGCTAGATCGCCCCCCAGCGAATGCGTTGTAATAGTTTGCGTTGTAAAAGTTGTGTCGTAAAGGCACTGCGTGGTAAAAGTTGCGTTGTAAAGGATGTATACCGTAATTGGTCACCCGTGGGGGTGCCCTCCTACTGGGGGCTAGATGCATGGCCTTGCAATAAACCCTGTTGCTAACCCCATGCTGGGCATGGCCAAAGGTCATACACAGTTGGGATTGGCTGGATGTGATTTGTTGGGTGCAAGGCCAGGCTATAGGTCAGAAACTGTGGTCAACACCGCAATGTAATGCTGGAAGCTGGACGTGGCGTGATGTGTGCTGCCTGCACAAGGTTTTCTATCCATGGGAGGAGGGCCACAGGGCCTGGGTAAAAGCTGGGACCTGCAACTAGTCTAATGAGGTGCATGGAGCACAGCAGGAGATTGCCCATTATCAGGGGGTTAGCTGTCTGTAGTGGGTTAGGAACAGTCCAGAGAGCAGGCCCTACAGCCAACCCACTGGTGTGCATGGCTGTGCTCAGAGGGAGGATTGGGTGAGTATGATCAAAAAATTCCCAAAACATATGTTAAAGTGAAGTTTTAATTAGATATGGTAATAAGATGTTAATTTACATAATAAAAACCTGGAAAATCACAGCAAAATGCAAATGTTAAAATGATATTATAACTAGGCAATGGTAATACGATGTTAGTTTACATTAAAAAACTAGAAATTCACTGAAAAGAAGATTAAAGTGACGTTATAGTTAGGTGCTGAAATATTACAAAACCTTAAGTTTAAAAACTAGAAAACCACTAGAATTCACCAATTACATTTTACTGAGCTAACTATAACTTCTGTCCCCACCATGCTGTGCTTATGACCTCACATTTTGCATCACTCATGACATGTTAAATGACATCATTGCAGTCATCACAGATGGCATCTCAAATTACATCATTGATGATATCACCTGATTACATCATCCAACAGATATGACAACTTGCTGTAAGCTTTTTATATTGAAATGTATGTATAAAAAACACCTAATTATAACATCATTTCAACCTTTGTTTTTCTCAGAGAATTTTTTCTTAATATATATTTATGGTGGTCGCCAGTAGGTAATTATAGTTACAACTAAAGTGTTTTTTGTTCAGCCAATAACTTTGGCGCCGTTTGATGAATCCTCACAACATTTTCAAAACTAGTTTGCCACTCACTTCAGCTGCTGTCTTAAAAGTTTTGAAGTGATCCGTGAAGCAGGGGCCAAAAAAAAAGGGGGTCCCACAAAGTGTTTTCCACATGCAATTTCCCATTGGGGATTTAGACCCAGCTATAGCCCGAACGGCGAAATGGATTTGTACCAAATTTAGCAGGAAACTATCTGTTGGTGCATAGAACTCCCTGTTTCTGATTCAGTGAAAATCCATTCAGTAGTTGCCAGCCCCTCCCCGGCCTTGCCTCTCTGCCTGCGGCACTCCCTCCAGGAGCCTCTCCTGCCCCTTGGTCTCTTGAGGAGGCCCCACAAAAAAGTTTGGTTGATAAAAAGAAATTTAGCCGGAGCAATGCTGGAGCCGCGTCTCCCGCCCAAAAATAAATGTAAAAAAGAAGCGCAGGCTCCTGAGCTCCTCTACTATCCCCAATGGGTGGGCTAGATCCTGGGAGTATGCAGGCTTAAATAAAAAGATAAAGGAGGGGGGCACATGCCCCCCTCCTTGTGTCCTGGGGTACGCCCCCTCCTCTGGGCTAAAAAAAAGAAATGGAGAGGGCTCACGGACCCCCCCCCCTATGCCCTGGGCATTGTCAACTCCCCAGGGGCTAATGCAAAATAATTCAGGGGGCCTCGAGGACCTCCGTGCCTCGGGACAACCACCTCCCTGGGACTATTTTCTTTGTAATGGTGGGCCTCACTGACACCTCCAGGCCCCCAGGACCACATTTTTGTTTTGTAAAATGGGAGCGGGCTTCCTTCCTGGACTGAGTTTGACCCTGCAGACTGCCACCTACCGGGGCAGACCTTACTACATTACAAGATGGCCCGCTTCTGCTGCCATATATAGCCCTGATGACCGCCGCACTCCTAGGCTGGCTCCTGCTATGTCCCATGGTGCCTACGTGGGGACATAGGTGTTTGCTGTGGCTTGGCAGGAGCTTTAACCGCTCCTGCAAAGTGATAGCCAACACTCCGCTAACAGCAAGTGATAGCGAAGAAATACTCTAGCTTGCTGGAAGCAGCACCCCATGTTTGAAAGCAATACCGGCTCCTGCAGGAGGCAGGGACCCAGCAGGGCTCGCAGGGGCATTCAGGCCCCACCTGCAGTCCCATTGCAGACTGGGTGCCCTAGTGGCACCCAGGAAACCATAGCCAGGCCCCTCCACCATTGCAAAAAGGCCAGTCCCCTGGTGTATGGGGTCCCTGGTGCTGAAATGGGGCCAAGGAGGGGAGTTGAGTACCCCCCTCCCAAAAGTATAATGGCCAAGCCCTGGGGGATGAGTCTGGGGCTGAAATCGGCCCATTCCCCTTTTTATAATTCATGATTTAAAAGGTCAGACGACGGGGATGGGGTCCCTGGGGCCAAAATAGGCCCCCTCCCCGTTTGAAAATTAATTATTTAAAAGGCTGTGCCCCGTGGCTGAATCAGCCTGGAGAGGGGGGCCGCATAGCCTCCCGTACTATAGTATAATGCCAGGAGTAATTGCTAAGACCTTGTTGTAGGCTCTGACCCCCTTTCTTAACCACTCTGCAAATGTGCCTCCTGGTGCACTACTGCTTGGAGGATGACGTCCCCTTGGCTGCTGAGGGTTGTTGCGGTCCAAGAACCCCTATTGTTGGGAGAAGTAAGTCTGCCACAGCCAAATTGCTCAGATCTCATCAGAGGCCCTGCCCCCTTTCTCAACCACTCTACAAAGGGGCCTTCTGGCACACTACTGGTGGGGGGGATGAAGTCCCCTTGGCTGCTGAGGGTCATTGGGGGCCAATAACCCCTATTGTTTCCACAAGTTAGTCACCCACAGCTGATTTCTGAGTAGGCCTGGGTGGAGTCCGCAGAGTTCCACAAGCGGCAGAGTGTGTTACTTCACGGCCCTTTTGCACTGATTTTTAGCGCCGGGTGTTTGTTTTGCGCTGTAAAATCAGTGTAAACTGCCTCTTGCACAGCGCAAGAGGGTGCAGGTTCTTACTGTCACTTGAGTAGAAGTTCTACTCGAGCGGCAGCTTCCTCAATGCAAAAGAAAGATTTCTCAATTCGACCGGTAGTGACCAACACGACCGCCTGTGTTGAGAAATCCGCATTGGATTTTCCTCACTTGCACTTGCCAACTTACCGTTGGCGAGCACAAGCGAGGAAAACACTCCCCTACGCGTACCGGAACTCCGCAAGCTCTGTGGAGTGTGGAGGGTTAAAACCTCCCCAAACGGAGCAGAGTTCACTGCCCAGGTCTATTGCTGAGACGTTGCCAGAGGCCCTAGCCCCTTTCTCAACTGCTCTGCAAAGGGGGCCTCCTGGTGCACTACTGGTTGGGGGATGAACTCCCCCAGGCTCCTGAGGGTCATTGGGGGCCATGAACCCCTATTGTTGCCACAAGTGGGTCCCCCACACCTGGATTGTTCAGACCTCATCTACGGCCTGCTCCCTTTCTCAACCACTCAGCAAACACACCTCCAGGCACACTACTCTTGGGGGTTGAAGTATGAGGGTGAGCGGGCCGGTAAACTCCGCTCTGACCATGCTTGGCGGAGTTTTTGCTGAACTCTGCATTCCAAGCAGAGCATTGACTGGCAAAACTCTGCAAACTCCACCTGTCGAATGAAATCTACCACCCACCCCTATCAGAGACTTACACACCTACTTATAGACCCACTCAGACACTCATACACCCACTTGGAGCCCCCCTCATACCCACTTAAAAGCCTACTTAGAGACTCTTACACCCACTGAGACACTCATGCACTCACTCACACACTCAGTGCCAAAGGGTACTGGTCACAGTTAGGATATAAAATTCAAAAAGCTTACACATTCACTTAAAAAAACAAAGGTAATAGGGGTGTTAAAGTTAGGAAATATATAAAATATTTAAAGTAGAAATTCACTGAAACAAAACAAGGGTTACAGGAATGTTATAGTTACGAAATAGCCTAGCTCGTGTTTCGGGATTGATTCCCTCATCAGTAGAGATAGATTCGGGGTTGCAGAACAGGTCGCCAAACATCCGTCACGGGCCTCGTTGCCTCTCTGGCGCGCAGGTGCATCTCCAACAAGCTCGTCAGCTTACATGGCTACCGGGAGCCAAGAAAAAGTGGATACCGGAGTTGGGAGCACACCGCTGACCTCTTCCGCCGTATCGCCCCACTGCATCGTGGTCTGTGCAGTTCAAGTGATTTCCAGAACAGTTCAAAGTTCAAATTTCAAAGTATTTCACCTCAATCGGTGCAAGTAAGTACTTATATTGTGGTTATCTCTAGACACGAGCCTAGCTCGTGTTTCGGGATTGATTCCCTCATCAGTAGAGATAGATTCGGGGTTGCAGAACAGGTCGCCAAACATCCGTCACGGGCCTCGTTGCCCCTCTGGCGCGCAGGTGTATCCCCAACAAGCTCGTCAGCTTACATGGCTACCAGGAGCCAAGAAAAAGTGGATACCGGAGTTGGGAGCACACCGCTGACCTCTTCCACCGTATCGCCCCACTGCATCGTGGTCTGTGCAGTTCAAGTGATTTCCAGAACAGTTCAAAGTTCAAATTTCAAAGTATTTCACCTCAATCGGTGCAAGTAAGTACTTGTATTGTGGTTATCTCTAGACACAAGCCTAGCTCGTGTTTCGGGATTGATTCCCTCATCAGTAGAGATAGATTCGGGGTAGCAGAACAGGTCGCCAAACATCCGTCACTGGCCTCGTTGCCCCTCTGCCGCGCATGTGTATCTCCAACAAGCTCGTCAGCTTACATGGCTACCGGGAGCCAAGAAAAAGTGGATACCGGAGTTGGGAGCACACCGCTGACCTCTTCCACCGTATCGCCCCACTGCATCGTGGTCTGTGCAGTTCAAGTGATTTCCAGAACAGTTCAAAGTTCAAATTTCAAAGTATTTCACCTCAATCGGTGCAAGTAAGTACTTGTATTGTGGTTATCTCTAGACACAAGCCTAGCTCGTGTTTCGGGATTGATTCCCTCATCAGTAGAGATAGATTCGGGGTTGCAGAACAGGTCGCCAAACATCCGTCACGGGCCTCGTTGCCCCTCTGGCGCGCAGGTGCATCTCCAACAAGCTCGTCAGCTTACATGGCTACCAGGAGCCAAGAAAAAGTGGATACCGGAGTTGGGAGCACACCGCTGACCTCTTCCGCCGTATCGCCCCACTGCATCGTGGTCTGTGCAGTTCAAGTGATTTCCAGAACAGTTCATAGTTCAAATTTCAAAGTGTTTCACCTCAATCGGTGCAAGTAAGTACTTGTATTGTGGTTATCTCTAGACACGAACCTAGCTCGTGTTTCGGGGTTGATTCCCTCATCAGTAGAGATAGATTCGGGGTTGCAGAACAGGTCGCCAAACATCCGTCACGGGCCTCGTTGCCTCTCTGGCGCGCAGGTGCATCTCCAACAAGCTCGTCAGCTTACATGGCTACCGGGAGCCAAGAAAAAGTGGATACCGGAGTTGGGAGCACACCGCTGACCTCTTCCGCCGTATCGCCCCACTGCATCGTGGTCTGTGCAGTTCAAGTGATTTTCAGAACAGATCAAAGTTCAAATTTCAAAGTATTTCACCTCAAGTGGTGCAAGTAAGTACTTGTATTGTGGTTATCTCTAGACACGAGCCTAGCTCGTGTTTCGGGATTGATTCCCTCATCAGTTGAGATAGATTCGGGGTTGCAGAACAGGTCGCCAAACATCCGTCATGGGCCTCGTTGCCCCTCTGGCGCGCAGGTGCATCTCCAACAAGCTCATCAGCTTACATGGCTACCGGGAGCCAAGAAAAAGTGGATACCGGAGTTGGGAGCACATCGCTGACCTCTTCCGCCGTATCGCCCCACTGCATCGTGGTCTGTGCAGTTCAAGTGATTTCCAGAACAGTTCAAAGTTCAAATTTCAAAGTATTTCACCTCAATCGGTGCAAGTAAGTACTTGTATTGTGGTTAGCTCTAGACACGAGCCTAGTAGTAGAGAGTGAGAAGTAGAGAGTGAGTAGTAGAGAGTAGTAGATAGTGAGTAGTAAAGAGTGAGTAGTAGAGAGAGAGTAGTAGAGAGTGAGTAGTAGAGAGTAGTGGAATAGTAGAGAGTAAGTAGTAGAGAGTAGTGGAGAATATTCCAAAGTTTGGCACAGCACCACTTGCACAATAAGTCCAATCAAATCATATCACTTAGAGTCCTTATTGAAGCGCTGAATCTTGGTGTATATTCAAATGCTTTTATTTTCCTTAAGTTTATGTACCACAGCCAGCTGACGCGTTTCATTCTGTACAACAGAACTTCTTCAGGGCGTTCTTATTTCCTTCAAGTTATGTCGGTATGCTGTTGTCATATAACTAGATATTTCTTCCAAATGTTAGACGAGACGTAAGTACATTCTTATTCAAAGTGACTAGGTATCAATTTTACCCACACAATTCGGGCAGACTTGAGTAATTTATAGCATCCTCAAAGTAAGTCTTTCAAAAATTCCAAAGTATAGGACATGATAATCCAAATCCAAATGTTTCTCAAGAAAAGTCATTTTCAATCGTTTGGAATTTCGGCGTTTGGGCAGATATGACCCAGGGACCCCCAGTATGCAAGGGGAATTAGTCCCCCCTCTGCAAACGCACCAGTGGCTTGCGTTGCAGAGAGGTGTAAAAAGAGGCATAGCCTCATTACACCTCTGTGCAATGCAGCCCCCTGGCGCATACTGGAGGTTCCAGGTGGGCTAGTTGGCCCCCAGGGACCCCCAGTATGCAAGGGGAATTAGTTCCCCCTCTTCAAACATGCACGGGGGCTGCGTTGCAGAGAGGTGTAAAAAAGGGTGTGGCCTCATTACACCTCTCTGCAATGCAGCCCCCTGGCGCATACTGGAGGCTCCTGGTGGGCTAGTTGGCCCCCAGGGACCCCCAGTATGCAAGGGGAATTAGTTCCCCCTCTGCAAACACGCCAGGGGGCTGCGTTGCAGAGAGGTGTAACAAGGGGCATAGCCTCATTACACCTCTGCAATGCAGCCCCCTGGCGCATACTGGAGGTTCAAGGTGGGCTAGTTGGCCCCCAGGGGCCCCCAGTATGCAAGGGGAATTAGTTCCCCCTCTTCAAACATGCACGGGGGCTGCGTTGCAGATAGGTGTAAAAAGGGGCGTGGCTTCATTACACCTCTCTGCAATGCAGTCCCCTGGCGCATACTGTAGATTCCTGGTGGGCTTTCACTCTTTCAGGTATTATATAGTTAGGAATTACCATTAAAAAAACCTTTGAAATTCACTGAAAAAAACATAGGTTTCAGGCCTTATATAGTTAGGAATTAGCATTTAAAAAACCTTGCAAATTCACTGAAAAAACCATAGGTTTCTGGCCTTATATAGTTAGGAATTAGCATTTAAAAAACCTTTGAAATTCACTAAAAAAACATAGGTTTCAGGCCTTATATAGTTAGGAATTAGCATTTAAAAAACCTTTAAAATTCACTCAAAAAACTATAAGTTTTAGGGGTGTTATAGTTAGCTGGACATTTCACTCATACAAAACCATTGAAATTGCTCCTATATAGTTAGTTGTACTAACTATATTTCGCGCACCCGCAATCCACTGCTGATGATGTCACATATTACATCATTCATGACATGGTCAGTGACATCACTGATGACATCTCAAATGACATCACTGATGACATCATCCATGTGACAATCACATAACCTTTTCATACACTAGTACAATCTTTCATCACTCTTTGTAAAATACAGAGTATCATATTTGAATCCATTGTTACCGCAATACAAGTATCTAAATACCCACTCAGTGATTCATAGATGTATACACACATCTAATCACTTACCTGTAGATTCACTCATACATGCTGTCAATGAACAATAGAACACTATCAAAAATACTTATAGACCTAAATCGACATTACACACCAGCACACATCCTATTCACATATGAAGTCATCCTACTCACTTATGCAAACAATGGATCATACTTACATATTTACTTAGCTACACACTTATAAAAACACAACTTCATCCATTTATTTAGATAGTAAGTCATACTTAGTGAATTATAAAATCATTATTACAAGTATAAAGTTATCCATACAGTCACTCACACAATCATTGAGTCTTATGTATACTTATTAATATACAACAACTGACACATACACTGCCTTTTATTTTTCTAGTATGTTGGACATGTACCATTGATAAATATATTTGCTCATCACCACACCCATAAAGATATTCACTCACCCAAACAACTGTTAGAACATGTAGTTTTAACTTCATATATCTAGTGAATCAACTATTCACACATCTTTGGGCAGTCACACCCCCCCCCCCCACCGAACCACACACACATTCACTCTCCCATACAAGTACTCAGTTAACTAATCAATAACTAATACGGACTTTCACATAGCTAGTAACCAACTGGAGAACCAGTTTACACACCAACTGACAAAGTGATACAGATATTCAAACAGTTTAGTCACTATCCACTATATTTAGTGAGACACTATAAATTGGTCAAGTAAACAGTCAATTACACTACTACTAAATCCTCCATCCAAATATTTATTTTTATATATCCACTCATTCTTCAATGCAAATTGCTATATATATAATGCATATTTAAATAACGAAGCAAACCACATTCACTGGATGATGTCATCAGTGATGTCATCAGTGATGTCATTTGAGATGTCATCAGTGATGTCACTGACCATGTCATGAATGATGTAATATGTGACATCATCAGCAGTGGATTGCGGGTGCGCGAAATATAGTTAGTACAACTAACTATATAGGAGCAATTTCAATGGTTTTGTATGAGTGAAATGTCCAGCTAACTATAACACCCCTAAAACTTATAGTTTTTTGAGTGAATTTTAAAGTTTTTTTAAATGGTAATTCCTAACTATATAAGGCCTGAAACCTATGTTTTTCTCAGTGAATTTCAAAGGTTTTTTAAATGCTAATTCCTAACTATATAAGGCCTGAAACCTATGTTTTTTTCAGTGAATATATATATATATATATGTACTTTTGCTTTTAAATGTGACTTGTTTTTGGCTTCTGCGCACTTTAACACTATGTCCCAGTGTAAAGTGTGTGCGCACTCTGAGTGCATGTTGTGAGATTGGCTGGCCTGCCCTCCCATAGGAATGCATGGGGAATGTATGTGTCCATGGTAGTTCCTGATGTGTGGGGAGTGCAGGGGCGAGTTCGGTATGTGCGAACTCGTAAGATTAAATGCTGCGCGACGGTGTGCGCAGATTTAATGTGTCTGTGTGGAAGTGCCACTTCTAGAAGTTGTCATGTCTGTGTAGTAAATGTGTATTGACTGGCTGGCTTGTGATTGGCTGGAGTCAGGATGGGTCTGCCCCAGTGGTGAATGGAGATATCTGCATGTTGATGGGAGTGAGGAGTGCACCTGGGACCTGAAAAGGGCTGGGTTTTCCCTACACAATGCTGGCTCCGCCCCCTGTGGTGTGACTGATGTCCCTAGCCTGTCCTGTGAATGGGGAGAGGGGCTGAGCACAACAAAGTGTTCCAGAACCAGCTGCATCTGGTTTCCCCCCTACCCTGCAGCCTCCAGACAAAGGAAAAATGTGGATAAAAAGGGGCTGTGACCCCATGCAAGTTGTTCTCTGGATCCTGACTTGAGGTGGGGCTGCTGCTGCTCCTGGGTGCCAGGAGGTACCACCATTGGGGACGCCTCTCTGCCTGGAGAGCCCTGTGAGCTGGCCCCTAAGCCCAGCCTCTACCCCCCTGCCTTCCTTCCAAGACTTTCCTTTTTTTTTTTGATTCCACAGTATGTTAACAACCAAAATACATATATCCATTTATATATCACTTCAAGCATGTACATCCATATAATCAGCAAATGATCCCCATATACCAATACCAATCTTGCGTTTTTTCACCCCTTTAACTGCATATAAACAAAACTCAAAATTAAATAAACTATACATTATATTCCTCCATCGTAAAAAAGATGGAGCTTCCGATTGGAGCCAGTCTGCCACAATACACAGCCTTGCTACGGTCATCGCAATAAATATTAAATATCGATGTTTAAACAAAAGACCACCCCTCATAAGTTGCGGCCCGGACCCCAAAAGCATGATTGAAGATGTTATACCAATCAGCTTCCCAATAATTCTACTCAAAAAATTTTCAATATTGGCAATAAAGTTTCCCAAATGTCCACAACTAAAAGAGATATGTAGCATATCAGCATTATCTGCCCTACATCGGAAACATTTCCCATCTTGTCCGGATTTCACGTAGCCATATACGCCAGGGTATAATACAAATTAAAACATGTTTTATAACATTGCACACGCAAATTGGCAGATAAGAGCGATTCCCTTGACACTGAGATAGCATAATTCAAAGATACGTTATCAACCCCCAACACTTCAGACCATTTATCGGCATATTTCTCTAGGTCATCTTTTCTATATGCCAGAAATAACTGATACACCTCCCCAATTTTCGCCTGTCGTTGTGTGGCCTTTATAACTGAATTAGAAATAAATAAAATCCTTTGCCGTATCATAAAATCACAAATTTGCATATATTTAAAGAATTGTTGCTTTCGTAAGTTAAATAATCAAGATAAATCTGCATAAGATATTAATAAACCATCTGTTCCTAAAAAAATCCCCCAATTGAACAATACCTCGAACCCGCCACCCAGCAGCCACGGCATTCCAGAAAATAGAGGGTAAAAGTTTTATGGCATTGGTAGGGGTATACCAAGATATTTTCCCTACTTGGCAAAGCTTTCGAATTTTTTTCCAAACATTAAACGCCGATATTAACACCTTAAACCTAGTCCGTTTAAAGGAACATCCATATATTTCTTAGAATAGACATTGTCTCGCCTCCGATCCTAACAGCATTTGAAAGATTGAATGAGCCTCCGCTTCATTAACTATATCTTCTCCAGTCAACAGAATCCGCATTCTTAACAAAGAGCATCTATAAAAATAAAGAAGAAAATCAGGCATAGCTAATCCCCCCCGTTATATTGGAAAGATCAAAAATCACATGGCCCTTCTCGGTTTCCCGGGTGCCCAAACAAATTTGGAACAAATAGACTGTAGTTGTTGAAGTTGAGATACGGTGAATTCTAATGGAATCGCTCTAAACAAGTATAATACCTTGGCTAAAACATTCATCTTGATAACATTCGCCCTGCCAATCAGTGTAAGAATGTTAGATACTAACGAACCCGAACTAACGTCCAATATTTCCTGCATGGATGATCGAATTTTAATACCTAAGTATGTTACTTCCTTTTCGACCCCTACCATCGTCCATTATAACAGTCTCTGAAATTAATACTTGTGTTTTAGTTGCATTTATTTGTATCCTGATGCTCGACCAAAGACTATAGCCACTCGTTCTATCTCTTGCAATGCCATATAAGGATCTGAGGAGGCTATAGCGACATCATCCGCATAAGCAAATACTGAGTATGGTATATTATGTACAAGAAATGGTTTAATCAAATCATTGTTGCCCAATAGCTCAATGAACGGATTAATATAAAGTGCGAACAACAATGGTGAACAGGGGGACCCTTGTCTAGTGCCCCATGTGATATTCACTGTCTCAGATGTTAATCCCATAGTAGAGATTTTAGCGACTGGTGAAGTGTACGAAACCTGTAGGGCTAAGAGGAAACGTTGACCAAAACCTAAATGGTGCATTAATTCCCACAGGTATGCCCACTCCACACGGTCGAACGCTTTTGCTACGTCTAATAAAATTAGACCCAGATCACGTTTCTCGACTTGTGCAATATCAAATAGTGTCACTACCTTATTAATATGCGAGGTGGTATTACGTCCTTTTATAAACCCATGTTGGGATCGCGAAACCAGTGAGCTAATGACTCTAGAAATGCGGGTGGCCAATATTTCTGAGTAAATTTTGCTGTCGCAGTTCAATAATGATATTGGCCTATATGAACCCACTAACTCCGGGTCTTTACCTTTTTTATTAAATACTACTATAGTAGCTTTGGCCCAAGAGTTCGGTGCACCTCCTTCTTGTGCAGCCCTAAATGTGTCTAACATATCAGTTTTAATTAAGCTAAAAAAAAGCTTATAAATTTCCGCTGGTAATCTATCTGGTCCAGCTGATTATCCTATGGCTAGTCCTTTAACAGCAATTTCTAGCTCTTCCATAGAAATAGACTCATCCAATAATGCAATATCATTGGAATCTAGATGTCTCAAGGTCCCCTCAATTAGGTTAAAAAAATAACTATGATCTTGTGCTTGTTGAGTGTATAGATCAGAGAAAAATTTATGGAAAATCGATAGGATCCCTTTAGGGTCCTGGCAGAGTATCCCATCCTTATCTTTCAAGGCCTTAATCCGCCCCATCGCTTCTTTCCTTCGTAGCCACCATGCCAAACAACGACCCATGGATTCCCCATATTCATGCATTTGTTTTATATTAGCCAGATACTTACGCGCATTTTCAGTATTCCAAATCCCTTGAATTTTAGCCCTCACCTGTTCAGTAGCTTCTTCACATTCCTCAATATTATTTGCCCCTAATCTAACCCCCTGGATTAACTTGTCCTCAGCATCCTTAAGCCTTACATACAAATCCTGTATCTCTGCCTTTTTCCTCCGATTTTGGCCATATACAAAGCTTAACACTTCTCCCCTAAAACATGCTTTGAATGAGTCCCAAATTATAGCAGGATGAGCCGAATTTCTATTATTGATACAAAATTCACTAATCCACTGGGACAATTGTTCCATAAAGCTCTAATTTACGCAAAGTTTGCGATCAAATGAGAATGACCTAATGGGTGGGAGCTGGGTGTTGACATTTAATGTCATTTAAATCGGGGAATGATCTGAGGTGATCCTTGGTAAAATTTGGATTGCAATGCCATTTTTTAAAGGAAGAGACAAAAAAAAGTAATCTAGACGAGCAAACTTTTTATGAGGGTAAGAGTAGTAAGTGAACCCTGGGTTTGTCGGGTTTAAATAGCTCCAAACATCAATCAAGGCATGATCATTCACAAGATCATACAAGGCTTTAAACACCCGTGGTTTCCGCCCTTGATACCCCGTGGTCCTCTCTGCAAGTCTAGATTCATTAAATTAATATTCATGTCCCCACATAATATCAACGGTGCTCCCCATAATGCTAATTCAATGTTTAGCTCTTCAAAGACAGAAGCTTCATCCAAATTGGATCCATATACAACACAAAATGTAAACTTAGCCCGCCACACTTATCGGCTAAACACCGTCCCGTTGTAACCCTATTATCTTTAGCTAAGATTGTTACACCTCTGATCATGGATGATTGGTGTGAAGCCCCTATCAGTGAGTAGTCCAAGGTTTCTAAAAGAGCCCTTTTGTACCCAAGGTATGTGCTTCTCCAAGACTTTCCCCTGGACTTTGGGGACTTGGTGCTAAAGCGCCTGGGGAGCGCTTCATTTCTACTTTGCTGGGAGTGCTTCATTTTTCCCTTTTCCAGGAGCCCTGTATTTCTGGCCCCCAGAAGAAGTGGAGTGTGTGGGGGCATCACAGCACGGAGCTGCATTTCCTCCAGAGGGAATCCACCCTGCTTGCTTAATTGTTGTTAGTGAGCAGGTGCCCACCCCATGACTTTGCCTGGATTTTGGAATTTCAACGGGTGCCTACCCCCTATTTCTTACCTAAGTAAACACCGCTGCCGGCCCGGGAAAAACCAGGAGCACCGACTCCGGCTCCCCGCTGACGTCAGAGGGGAGCCGCGCTGCGTTTGGTGCTCGCACCGGGAGTTGCCCAGCAATGGAAGAAGCCAAAGCTGGAAGCCGACGGGAGCCCACCCCGTGCTCCAGTGCGGGAGAGAGAGGTGAGTAAGCGCCTCTACGTGAGGAGGAGGACAGGAGCCAACCCCGCCTCCTCAAGAGACTGCCCGGAGCCTCACCGGCTCCATCGAAGTCCCGGTCCCGGAAGAGGGACTGGGCGATGGTAGAGCCCCGTGTGGAAAGGCGGAGTCAGGTGGGAGCCTACCTCGCTCTGGCAAGTGGGTCAAAGACCCCAGAGACTTTGCTGCGTAAGGAGGGGGCTCCCCTTGGAACGAGGAGAGCCCCGTGTGCAGCTCTCGCCGGTGCTGCGTCAGACAGCCCCGGTAAGTGAGGCATGGCTAAGGGGGGCGCCGCGAGACCGGGTGTTGTGCCTGATCAAGGCACCAGTCGAATTGCCCCTCAGAGCGGCCCGTCTTGCAGTGGGCCGCTCCAATGTTGTGGTGGCATAGTTGTACTTAGAGCCCACGAGGCTCCTTTGTGTTTTTGGCGGTAATTGGTGATAGAGCGGCCCCGGATGGCAAACGCTCCCACGTTGTTCAGCATTGTTGGCAGTAGAGCCCCCGAGGGTCCCACGGTAATTTCAGCATTTCTTAGTTGTTCAGAGCCCACGAGGCTCCAGCGTGGTTTGGGACATATTTGTTTTAGAGCCCTCGTGGGTCCCACGAGTGCTTAGGGGCATTTTGCTGATTGAGGAGCCCCAGAGGAGAGTCAGGAGGCACGCTGGTGCCAGGCTCAATTTCCCCAGCTGCCCAGCACTTAGTGGGCAGCTGCAATGTTTAGGTGGTGCCCTGCGCATTGCTGCATTTGCAGCTTGTAGCCCGGACATTCTGGACTAAGGGCATTTGAGCCCAACGATAGGCCAGTCGGCCTGGGGTCAGTACCTACTGTGATGCTGCGCAAGGCGACTGATGTTTTGTGGTTATGTTGATCGTACCTGATGCCTAATGTGATTTATGCATAATATGCAATGCCTTTATGCCTGTATGCCTGTGATACCTCTAACTGTGATTTTATGATTAGGAGGTTGTTTTGCCTAGTATAGGTTATACTAATGAGTTTATGTGTCCCTGCATGATCTATGCCTATGGTGATTTTTTTTTTTTTTTTTTTTTTTTGCAGAGTTTTATATAGCGCGAACTAGAACCGAACCGAATCAGTTATCAGAGCGCTTTACATAGCACCAGTTACGTTAAATGAGGGCACTTTCATTTTTTTTTTTTAGGCACGGGGAGATTAAGTTATTTGCCCAGAATCACAGGGGGTTTTTGGCGTCGTTACCGAGACTCGAACCGAGTTCCCCAGGTCCGAGGTCGAGAGCCTTAGCCGTTAGGCCAACCCCTCTCCCCCAGTTTAGTATTAGTATTATTAGTATTGCATAGTGTAAACCTACCTTTTACCAGTGGTTACTGGTTGTGTTCTACCATTGTTATTTTGTGCTACTATTATCCTATGTTCTTGAAGTGCTATTTCTACTAAGTGCTGATTCTGACAGTGGCCCACGTGGCCCTGTCCTGGTGTAAATAATCCCCTGTAAATACTGCCCAGTGCCAGTTGGCACAGTGTAAGTGTGTGATTATGATCTAATGTGTTTATGGTTATACAAAGGCTATTTTGTATATATAACTGTTGTAAAAACAAAGAGTGAAGGTGAGCTAGTAAAGATAAATATCTTTATTCCGAGTAACAACTTGTAAAAACCCGACCAGCAGAGCCTTGAGCTCGGAGGCACGAGCAGAATGCCAGCACGAGCCCAAGGAGGCTCGAGCCAACATATGAAGTATCAATAAACATAACAATAACCATGTGTGGAGTACCTTTTTGTGGTGTGCCTAGTGTGTTGCTGCTGTGAGTGTGTTGTGCAAATGCTTTACACCTGCCTCCGGGATAAGCCTGACTGCTCGTGCCAAGCTACCAAGGGGGTGAGCAGGGATTATCTTGGCGTGTAACTCCCTTGCCCTGACTAGAGTGGTGGTTTCTGCAAGGCTTTGGCGCAAAAGCTGCTGAATAAAGGTGCCTCCACTGTTTCCTCTGCTGTGGCCTCTCTTTCTTTATTTTGCTTGGAGGAACTCTTCTCATTAATTCAGCGCGAGTTCCAGAGTCACGCTTTGGGAGGCCCCCGCAGTTGCAAGTTGGCTTCAGGAAATACTGGTCTCTGCTTTGATGGAATTTTGCTCGTGTCCGTGGTAGCGGATTAACTGAAGCCCACCTCCATGCCTGGGAAGAGAAGAGGCGGTGTTGTCCTCATTGAAGGCACTTTGGGCTAGTTGGATTTCCGACCTTGCCCCGCTGCAGATTGACCCGTGGCAAGGGGGTTGCTGCGGTTGGGTAGCTGAGGAGGTGGCGATGTTTGGCCATTACACTCGATTTGGGGGCTAAGTCATCAGGCATATAATCCACCCCCGCAACACTGGCCCATATCAAACAAGGCATTCTGGGACTTGTAGTAACCGGACAATAGGTTACTAACAGGAAGTGTATGCATGGACTACCTACCTTGGGGGCGGACTTGTGCATTATTTAACAGGATGGGGCAGGGCATTTATCCCCAGATGGACATCCTGTTTCATACCCCCGGCGCTGATGAAGGCGATACAGACGCCGAAATGCATTCGCCATGCCGGGTGTGTTACTGCTGAAAAAAGGTGCCTCCACTGTTTCCCCTGCTGTGGCCTCTCTTCCTTCATTTTGCTTGGAGGAACTCTTCTCATATATATATATATATATATATATATATATATATATTTATATATATTTATATATATATATATATTACCTACTGGCGGTCGCCAGTAGGTATATATAGTTAGGATTTTTTCCCTATGGGATTTTTGAAAATTCTATGTCTAATAACTTTGGCGTTTGAGGACGGAATTGGCTGAAATTTTCTGGAAAATGGAACATTTTGTTTCTGAGCAGCCCCTGAAAATTTGGGGGGGGTTCGTCCAGGGGGGGCCGAGAAAAAAGGGGGGTCCCAAAACGTGTTTTTAACATTGAGTTTTCCATAGGGCGGTTGGCCTCACTTTTAGCCCGAACGGCTGAATGGATTTGCACGAAACTTGGCAAAATTGTAGGGACTGGTAGCCCGATGTGCCTTTTCTAGGTCTCAATATATGTGCTCCAGTGGATTTTGAGAAATTAACGTTTAAAAAAAGATATATATCTGTAAGCGCGCTCCGGGCAGCGCTCCGGTCCGCGGACTTTAAGCGTACCGGAACTTCGCGTAGCTAAGCTGATTGGCTCTCCGGTGTCTGTCAACATTCTAAACAGTCCGGAGCGGCCGCCATCTTGTCTCTCGGTAGGATTGAGAGACAAGAGGAGGCCAAAACAAAGGCGAAAATGACCATAAGGGGGCATACTAGATCCTCCCTGACCCCCTAGGTTTAATGTGGAGGTTTTAAAAGGGCCCCGCGGGGCAAAAAAAACGAAAAAAATTTTTTTTTTTTTTGCGTGGGGAGCGCCCGGTCCGCGAACCGGGAAGCGTTCTGGGCAGCGTACTGCAATTAAAAATGAATGATAAACTTTTCAAATGCTGTATGTTAATTGATTGTTGTTTTTGTTGATTATTTTTTATTTTCTTTATTTTTTAAGCATTTTTTTTAATGTGATTGTGTTTCATAATTTATTAAACTTTCTAACATTTCATTGTCAGAAATTTCATAATTATCATGGAATATACATTGTAGTCTCTGAGGGTGTAAAATGTCCTCATTTGCAAGGAGGTTATCTACTGCTTGTACACATTGCAGTAGTTCATTGTCCCAAGTTTCATCGAAAAATTCAATGTCAATTTGATCAATTGTATCAATCAATTCTTGGCTGCTGTCTTGCAGGTCCATTTCAAAAGAAACTTGGTTTTCGCCTTCCATTTTGCCTGAAATTTGAATTAAAAAAATATATATTAGTAGAGATAGGGCAATGTTGGGAATAATTTTAGATATGCATTTTTTATCAGTGAATTTATCTTTGGGCAGTGTATAGTATCAGAGTGGAAGTAGGAATATAAAAATGTGTATGTGATTTAACGTAAGTAAATTCATAATTATACAAGAGAAGCCTAACTCCATCCTTAACTATAACAGAGAAGTCTCTCTAAATCTATAACTACTACAGAGGGATAGTATATATCTATCAGAAAAAGTTTACCATATTAACTTATAGTGCACAATATACTTCAGTTTTAAAAATAAAAACTTACCTTTAGAAAGAAGTTGAAGGAATTAGTGAAAATACTATTGAAATGTACAGCAAGAAGTAGTAGTCAAAATGGCTGTGTTTTCTTCTCTTCCTTTATATATATTCAGGTATATAACCAATGAAATGTCAGGTAAAAAAAATAGAAAATGAAAGTAACATTTTCATTGGTTGTCAATTCCAACACTTCAGATGTGTTTTGTGAAGTAATTTACCTCAGGGTATTTAGGGCCAGATGTAGGTAGGCTTTTACCGGGTGGTAACGGCCGAATTCGGCCGTTACCACCCGGTAAAAGCAATTTGACATGTAGGGCCCTGTAATTTACAGACTCGGTAAATTTACCGGTAGGTAAATTTACCGAGTATGTAAAATACCGAGTCGGTATCATTACTGATTCCGGACAATTGGTATGTAGGTGGGACTCTTCTGAGTCCCACAAGCAGTACCACATCGGTATTTTACCATCAAATACTACTTGATGGTAAAATACCGTTTCTGGTGTGCATGCACATGTGTGCATGCACACCTATGCCATATGACAGGCAGACCTGCCCTTAGGGCAGGTATGCCTGCCACATGGCACCCGAGCCTCTTTTGGGGGTGCCAGAGGGTGTCAAAGTGACACCCCCTGCACCCTTGTGACAGTCGGTATTTTCCGATGTGGTAAATACCGACCGGTATATGCCCAATCAATCCTATGGGCTTCAAAGCCCATAGGAATGCATGGGCATTAACTGGTCGGTATTTACCACATCGGAAATTACCGACTGTTTCCGATTCGGTAATTGCACATCTGCAATTACCTACATCTCGGTATTTTTATTTTCCGACCTCTTAAATACCGAGTCGGTGTGACTCGGTATTTAAGAGGTCGGTAAATAAAAATTACCTACATCTGGCCCTTAGAGAGGTCTACAGGCTAAATGACTAAATGGAATTCCAATCAAATTTGTGAAAATGGTAGGGATTGGTATGTAGTATGAGCTAATCTATATTTGGTGAAATTGTCTCCAGTGGCTTTTCTGTGAACTACTTTCCCACCTTTTTTGATGGTGCGCTTCCCAGGGAGCGACCCGGTACGCGAACCGTTGAGCGCCCCGGTTCGCGAACCTTAAGCGTTCCGGGAGTCCACCATTTTGTGTTTCGGTCGAATTTAGATACAAGATGGAGGGCAAATAATGTCCAGAATGGGTAGAAGGGGGCACGGTAGACTTATCTTGACCCCCTAGGTTTTGTGAGGGTGGCTGAGGAGGCCCATATGTGCGAAAAAAAAACATTTTTTTAAAAAATTTCGCGAGGTTAGCTCCCGGTTCGCGTACCGGGTAGCGCCCCGGGGAGCGTACTTTGTTGAAAATTAGTGAAAATGTTAGAGTAAAATAATAATTGTGAGTGATTAGATGTAGGGTAGCTCTGAGAAGAGCTTTTGGGTTTATGGTACATTTAGGTACTTATAAGTAGGTACCAATGCACATTCTTAAATTCAGAGTGAAAACTCTGTTGCCCTCCTCTGAGAAGTGAACTCCATCTCCTCTGTAGATATCTTGCATGTAGTAACGCAAGTTATTGTTGTACAGGGAGCCCATTCCATGGTCTCTCATGTAAGCTGAAACAGATTTGTTTACATGCTTCCTCGACTTCTCAATTTGTGGACAAAATTGGTTTGACCACCTCCATTTCTGTCTTTGGCATATATTTGAATATACCAAGGCAGTCTGAGGAAAAAGTGCCATTAATTGCTCAAAGGTGTCCTTTAAAAGCATTTCCAGACCTACACCAGTCAAAGTGCCCAAGTCATTACCTCCACAGTGCACAATTAACAGGTCAGGTTTGGGCAAATGCATAAAGGTTTTCACCAATGGTATCAATTGGTGACATTTTAATCCTCTGTGGCCAAACCACTTAATTTCCACATCTTGTAAATTGAGGTTAGGTAATTTCCTGTTTTCAACGTACCTTTGAGCCCAGTGAATATAACTATGTCCAACAATCCAGACAGAAAACATGGTGAGAGAAGGTTCTCCTGCAGTCAGATGAAGTGTGGCAATGAAATGGCAGTTGAAAAAATGAGAGTTTAAAATGAAAAAACTGTGGAGTTTCTGTGTTCATGAAGCAGTAACAGTGATTGGTGGATTTTGATTGCTGAAAACAGAAAGTTAGGGTGCACGGATGTGTTCTTTGAAAGATGTATTTTGAATGGTCAATAAAAAATCATTAAATGAAAGAATGCACTGGATATGCAGGTGCACTGAGAGTTCAGAGTTCAATTGCAACAAAGTTGTGTGAACTTGCAAACACCAGAAGTCTTCCAATGAGGTGGTTGCCATGCAGAAAAGACAGAAAGGGCAGAGGGGGGAAGGGTTTTCATTTGAAAAAAAGTGAGGGAAGAGTTTTGATTGGGTGACATGAGAAATATGTGTGAAGAATTACAGCATTTCTGTGCTTTTGATAGCTGCAGACTCTGGAGTGCATACCTTTTGCTCTGCTGAAGACAAATTGGTGTGTTTCTGAGACTGTTTTCAAACTCAAAGTATTTGCTAAGGTGAGAAAATATTTCTTTAATTTAGATAGAGAATAGTGTGCTTTAAGGAGAAAATTATGAATTATGTGGCGCAAATTGCTTGTAAATATGCTCCCACCTGTGCATGGAAAATTTAGATTTTGAATGTTTGTGTTACATAGCCATGTTAAAAGTGACCCAACCATGCAGGAAAGGCAATCAAAAAACGCTTTTATGTGTCTTAAGGACATTTTAAGTAATTTTCCCATGTGCAGTGTTTTGAAATTATGAATTGAAAATCGTTTTTGAGGTAAAGGAATTGTTTTTAAATTTATGACAAGGACATAATGGTGTATGCTTCTTTATAAGGCAATTGACTGTCCCTGATGTTATTTTTCCCATTTTAATGTAAGACTTTTCTCTGTGGCGCAAATTGCTTGTAAATATGCTCCCACCTGTGCATGGTAATTTTACATTTTAAATGTTTGTGTTACATAGCCATGTTAAAAGTGACCCAACCATGCTGGAAAGGCAATCAAAAAACGCTTTCATGTGTCTTAATGACATTTTAAGTCATTTTCCCATGTGCAGTGTTTTGAAATTATGATTTGAAAATCGTTTTTGGGGTAAAGGAATTGTTTTTAAATTCATGACAAGGACATAATGGTGTATGCTTCTTTATAAGGCAATTGACTGTCCCTGATGTTATTTTTCTCATTTTAGTGTAAGACCTTTCTCTGTGGCGCAAATTGCTTGTAAATATGCTCCCACATGTGCATGGAAAATTTAGATTTTGAATGTTTGTGTTACATAGCCATGTTAAAAGTGACCCAACCATGCAGGAAAGGCAATCAAAAAACGCTTTTATGTGTCTTAAGGACATTTTAAGTAATTTTCCCATGTGTAGTGTTTTGAAATTATGATTTGAAAATCGTTTTTGAGGTAAAGGAATGTTGTTAAAATTTATGTGCGCCATATGCCCCCAAATTTCTTTTTTCAGGGGTGCAGCAGGGTGTTATTGAGACACCCCTGCAGCTTTGGAAAAATTCCTAATTTGTGATGAGCACATTGTTAATCGCAAATTGCACCTTCATTTATATGAGCCTCCTAGCCCATGGAAATGAATGGGTAATTTGCAATTAGCAATTTTCTCATCGCAAATTTGGAATGGTAAAGAATCGCTATTTATTCCTTAAAATTCGCTTTTTTGGAAATGCAATATAGTTATATGATACATATGGCGGTTGATGTCTAACAAGATAAGAAGCTTAGGCATACATTTATGATGACTGGCGCAATGAAGTAGAAATCACTTACTTCATTGGTAGAGCTTTACATGTATTATCTCCTCTGTATTCTTCATCAAGCGTAACTTTAATCTGCAATCCTGAGTAGGCCTCACTTTAAACAAACCTCTGGATAGGCCACATCTTATTGTTATCTTGATTTAATCATTTAAAATGCTAGGGACAGATTTATGATAGGTGTATGCCTCTTTTGCGCCACTTAGAAAACATTGTCCATGGGGAAATGACTTAAAATGTCCTTAAGACACATGAATGTGTTTTTTTAAAACGTTTGCAATTTTTTTGGGTCACTTTTAACATGGCTATGTGACTCAAACAGTCAAAATCTAAATTCGCCATGCACAGGTGGGAGCATATTTACAAGGAATGTGCTCCATGGGGAAAGGTCTTATAATGTAATATGGGAAAAATGACATCAGAGACACTGAAATGCCTTATAGAGAAGCATACACCATTATGTCCTTGTCATAAATTTGCAAACCATTACTTTTCCCCAAAAACGATTTTCAAATCATAATTTGAAAACACTGCACATGTGGAAATGACTTAAAATGTCCTTAATTCAAAATGTGCGATTCCTTAAATGCAATGTATCAAACAAAAAATATGTAAAAAATGATATTAAGGATTTGGAAACTACCACCAACTTCTAGTTTGTGGTAATTTGCGAATTCTTTTCAAAAAGCATTTTTTTCCAAAAAACAAAAGGTCCCATATGACGCCCATACATGCCCTTAGGGCATGTAGGTGTGCCATATGCCCCCAAATTTATTTTTCAGGGGTGCAGCAGGGTGTTCTTGAGATACCCCTGCACGCTTGAAAAAATTCCTATTTTGTGATGAGCTAATTGCTAATCGCAAATTGCAACCTTCATTCCTATGAGCCTCCTAGCCCATGGAAATGAATGGGTAATTTGCAACTAGCAATTTGCTCATTGCAAATTAGGAATAGTGAAGAATTCCTATTTATTCCTTAAAATTTGCTATTTAGGAAATGCAAAATAGTTTGATGGTAGATATGGTGGTTGATCTGTAACAAGATAAGAAGCTTAGGGATACATTTATGATGACTGGCGCAATAAAGTGCACATTACTTACTTCATTGGTAGGCCTTTACATGTATTATCTCCTCTGTATTCTTCATCAAGCGTAACTTTAATCTGCAATCCTGAGTAGGCCTCACCTTAAACAAACCTCTGGATAGGCCACACTTTATCGTCATCCTGGATTAATCATTTAAAATGCTAGGGACAGATTTATGATAGGTGTATGCCTCTTTTGTGCCACTGTGCGTCACTTTTATGATGCAGCGGTGGTTCAAAAGATTTGCTATGAGGCGACAACATTACAAATTGATGCATTTAGGCAGATATGTCATGGTGTAAAAAAAACGTACCACATGAAACCGATGCAGCAGTGATGCAAAAGATGCACCATGTCGTAAGACAGGCCTCACTTGGGGCCATATGTATCAAGCTAATTAGCATTCGCAAAGATCAAAATTCTACGAATTTTGGCCTTTGCGAATGTTAATTAGACAAATGGTATGTATCAAACAAGTTTGATGCAAAATAAGGAGTAGCAAAATTTGCTATTCCTTATTTTGCAATTGCACTGAAGGATTTGCAAATTTTGTGACTACTTAAATGCAATGTATCAAACAAAAAATATGTAAAAAATGACATTAAGGATTTGGAAACTATTGTGGTAAATTGGTGGTAATTTGTGAATTCTTTTCAAAAAGCTTTTTTTTAAAAAAACAAAAGGTCCCATATGACGCCAACACATGCCCTTAGGGCATGTATGTGTGCCATATGCCCCCAAATTTCTTTTTCAGGGGTGCAGCAGGGTGTTCTTGAGACACCCCTGCACCCTTGGAAAAATTCCTAATTTGTGATGAGCAAATTGCTAATCGCAAATTAAACCTTCATTCCCATGGAAATGAATGGGTAACTTGCAATTAGCAATTTGCTCATCGCAAATTAGGAATGGTAAAGAATCGCTATTTATTCCTTAAAATTCGCTATTTAGGAAATGCAAAATATTTTGATGATACATATGGCAGTTCATCTCTAACAAGATAAGAAGCTTAGGGATAGATTTATGATGACTGGTGCATCACCAGGGATGTGCCAGTCATCTTGCGCCGCTGTTCCGCCACCCATGGTGTGCTGCATTTACAATGCGGCGCAGCATGGGGCAAAAACGGCACAGATGCTTGACGCATCTGTGCCGTTAAGGTGGCACATTGATGGAGTTGTATCGCAAGTGCGATGCAGCTCCAGCAAGGCTCAGGGGTGCACCATCTCCACAATGTTGCGTCAAGACCTATGCCTGCTTCAAGCAGGCGCAGGGTTTTGACACAGGTTTCTCCTATCTGATTGTAAATGCGGCACACCATGGGTGGCAGAGCAGTGGTGCACGTTAACTGGTGCATGCCTGGGGATGTGCCATTTAACATAAATCTGCCCCTTTACATTTAAGTATGTGCAGGGGACACAGAGTCGGTGAGGCTTATCCAAGGTTAAGAACAGATGAGTCCTGTTCAGTGAAAAATTAGACATAGGCTTCACCTGCTCAGCATCGCTGGACATGGCTAAATAATAGCTGCAAAATGTTACTCTTGTTAAACAATTTTACTATTATAATCTGTGAGATTTGTCTCTTACTCTGCAACATCTCATTGTTGTTATCTTTCTTTAAAGATAAAGACAACCTCAACATGAGCGACAATCTGCAATCAGTTGATTTTGACCTCATCATTGAACTTGTAATTGAAACATCAGTGGATGTTGATCCATTGGATGATTTAAATCATGAGGATGAAGAAGAGCGTGATGAGGATGCAGATTTGTCCGAATTATATGATATAGGATGGGAAGCTGACCTGCTTGAGCCTTTGGAAATATAAACATTTATTTTTAAAATTTATAATTAATAAAAAGTAAAAAGGTAAACCGTTTAATTTAAAAATAAAGACACATTCAAAAGCAGGTTATGTGTAGTGTCTTCAATAAAATATTAAAATATGCTCATAAAATTAGATCAGATTCACATATAAAATAGCATAGGTAACATAAATATAAATGTCATTTCTTTTCTGGTATTTCTGTATTGTAAATTTGCCAACGACTAAAAAATCTTCTAATTAAAATGTCAAGTAGTGTGTTAAGTTTTTTATCACTGTTACTGATTTACTGTTTGGTAATAATGGTTAATAACATTATTTATTATATTTTTCCACAGATTCAACTGCAGATCATTTCAAGATTTCACCATGCCTACAATAGAAAGACAGAGAAAGGCTGCAAAACGTCAAAGACAGCAGGTGAAAAATAATACGCAGCAGTCCTCTAACAAAAAGATTTGTCAAGTCACGAAGAAAGCACCGGGTAAGAGCACAAAACACTTTATAAGAAATATGTGTAATAAAAAAAATATTACTACAGAAAATGTTTCAGTCCATAAAACGAGAAGGAAATCAAATGGAAAAGAAAGGCCAATGAAAAATGTTACTGCTAGAGCAAGAGATAACTCTGTGCATGATAGTAGAAGGAAACAACAGTTTAGGGAGATTCGTAAACGAATGTTCCGGAACAGGATAATTGGCAATTTGTTAAAAAATATTAAGAAAGGTCAACATAAACTAGTTTTTTATAAGACAAAAAAAAAAGTTGAGAAAGTTATTGATCAGGCATTTGAAATTAAACGTAAGTTATTTATTTTGATAATCAATAGAATTAGGAAGCTAAACAAGGCAATTTTTGATTTCAAAAGAAATAGTAGATGGAAGAGAATAGTTAATCGTAGTAATTTTTGTGAAGTTTTTTCTGGAGAATGGATGCATAGTTCAAGCTGTGAGGCATTTTTTAATGAGGAGAGTTATTTCCAGGATAATGATTTGGTGCATGCAGTTGACACCAGTGGTCGTGCTTATGAAGTGAAAGATGGTTGTCCAGTTGAAAAAGAAAAACTTGTGACAACAGAGGCAGAAGAGGTGTTAGGTAATGAGGTTTTAGGAAGACGTGCTAAGGGTCCTGTGTACACCTGGAAGTGTAGTAGTATTTGCAGTGTGCGACAGGATTCCATCAATTTGCTTTGTGATTTTGTACGGTCATTTAATAAGAAAAGTTTGAAGCAGAAAATGATGTTGTTGCAAGAATTAGATCCTTGCAGAGTAAGAGAAGTGACAAGTTTGCATGGACATTCACTGGCTTGTCTTTCCAGGAGAGTATGCCAGAGTGTTTTTCATCATTTCAGGATGCTAGCAGTGCATCATAACAAAGTGAGGAAATTAGTTAGAATGTTGTATTATGCTAAGAGTCCAGCAATTATGCTTAAACAATTATGCGCTGCTCTTTTGCATGGTTCTGAAATAGATGTGAAGAATATATGTGAAGAAATTGAGTTTTGTTACTTTGGAAGTAAAGAGGAGAATGTTGAAATTGAGCAAGAAGAAGAGGGTCTTGTGGAAGATAGTGTACAGGTTTCCAGTACAGATAATTTCCAGAGGGAATTTGCGACGTTTGAGGTGAAATCAAGTGAGAGGCCGAATTTCACTTGTGTGTGTTGTCGACGCACTTATTATAAGAATCAGACTAAGTTAGTGGATTTATATGCAAAAAGTGAAAGGGAAAATAATAGTGAATGGAAGGATTTTGCAACATACTTGATGGTAGAAAATTGTTTTGATTTGGGATTGGATCAACGTGTGTGTACTTATTGTTCTTGCAAATTAAATCAAAACCAGATGCCTGCTAGAGCAGTTCATAATAATCTGGAATTGGTTGAGATTCCTTCTGAATTGAAGGATTTAAATACTTATGAATCTATTTTGATTCAAAGTATCCATCCCTTTCAGGCTATTGTAAGAATGGAGCCAAAGACAGGGAAATTGCCTCCATCAGATTTACAGAGAGGATTAAAGGGAAGAGTTGTTTATTTGCCTCTAGATTTGAAGAAAAACATTAACACAATTGGAGTAGAAAAAGTGGAAGAGGAACCTCTGGTTATCTTAGTTAATGGGGTTCCGACAAAGAATAAGAAAATATGGCAAGATTTAGTAGATGTTAGGAAAGTTAAAAAGGCAACATTGTATTTGAAAAAAAATAATAAATACTATAAGAATGTATATGTTGCAGAAGAGGAAGTAAGTGAGGAAGAGGATAGCGATTTGTGTGCTGGTCAAATTGAGAAAGTAGAACCCTCTACTAGTGAAGAAATATATGAACATTATAGTGTTCATCCTTTGCATTCCAAGGAAGTCATGGGGTATGCTATTGAGTTGTTTCAAATGAAACAAGCCAAAGGGAGTCCCATTAGTGTTTGGGAGGAAAGTTTGGAAGCTCGGTGTTTCCCACAGCTTTTTCCAACAGGTCAGGGAGGAAGATATGATGAGCGACCTCATCAAATTCCTGCTTCTGAATACCGGACTTTGCGATTGTATGCAGGAGATGCTAGGTTTCGACAATGCATTCCTTATTTGTTTCATCTCCTGTTTGAAAGCGATCTGTCTGGACTGTCATATGCAGTGAACCACATCTTGAAAAGTGGTATACACATGCAAAACATCTCGGCAAGTGACTTTATGGATAAAGTCAATGTCCAAGATAGTATTTTGGATTCTCACCTGATTAATCTCATGGCGTGTCAGCGTGGTACTAATGAGTACTGGTACCGTCGTCATGGTGATTTAAAATGTATGCTGAGGAACTTAGGTACTCCCACATGGTTCCTCACTCTGAGCTGTGCCGAGTATGGCTGGGAAGACTTACTTGAATTTCTACGAGAGGCAAATGCTAACGTAGATAACATCGAATTCAAGACACCCGGAGAACTGTGCTCTTTGGATCCAGTCAATGTATGTAGGTACTTCAATCATAGATTTGAAGCTATGATGTCTTTCATCATGAATAAGAAGAATCCACCTCTTGGAGAGGTGTTGGATTTCTTCTGGAGAAAAGAGTACCAAGCAAGAGGTGCTCCTCATATACATATGTTGCTGTGGATCAAGGATGCACCTACATTTGGAACGGATCCAGAAGACTCAGTGATGAGTTTCATCCAACAGTATTCTACGTGTGCTGTTCCAAACGCAAAGGAGAAGAAAAGCCTAAGAGAAAAAGTTCTGCGTTTCCAAAGCCATCGATGTGGAAAGTACTGTCGTCGTAAATTCCGAAACAAGGACAAGTTCTACACTAAATGTCGTTTTGGCTTTCCACGACCGGTGATTTATAAAGGAAGAGTAAACAGTTTGATGTCTTCGCTGCGACACAATGTCATGAAGAAATCACCTAAAAACACTTACAATTTGAAGAGGAACGAAGAGTCCAAGTACATCAACGACTACAACCCGGTGATTTTGTCCATGTGGAATGCTAAGATGGATATACAGTTTGTGGCTGATAACTGTATGGCTGTGGCTCGGTATGTGACGTCTTACATCACCAAAAAAGAGAAGACAGAATTGAAGGATATGTGGGAGGACATTTCCCATGAAAAGAGCCTCAGCAAGAAGTTGTACAGTTTCAGTCTGAAGATGTTGTCGCATCGAGAAATCGGAGCGTACGAATGTTCTGACCGGTTGTCTTCAGCAAGTCTCTATGCCAAGTCCAGGAGTATCGTTTGGGCGAGTCTTGGTCTTGCTGCAACGCGTAATCGAGTTCTCAAACCTGTGCGGGAAATTGAGTATTTGGCGGAAAAGGAGCCAAACAGTACCGACATTTTGAAGACAAACATGTTGGATACATATTATCCAAATCGAAGCAGTCACCTCGAGAATGTTTGTCTGTATGAGGTTCTGCAAAATTACATATTCAAGAGGAACATCAAAGAAGATACTGAGAAAGGAGTGTATGCTGTAATAGGAAGTGAGGGATGTCTGGTCAAGCAAAGAAAATGCTAGTAGTCATAGAGGTAGTGTAAGTCTGCTTGTATCAGTGTCATAGGAAAAGTAGAACATGACTGAGCAAGAAGGGGAAGATATTACTATTCCAGGATTGTGAAAATGATCTTCAACATTTTAATTCTGAAAGTTGCGGAAATGCCAAATGACGGGATTGGCTTACAAGAAATCCAAGAGTTATAAATGGCTCTGACAAGATTTGGCCTTGTGGAAAATTGTGGTAGAGAGCAAGAAGTCATTTATTGCATGTAACGTGTTTTTAAAAACAATGGAGATTTTCTTTCAGAAAGTGGCGGGCTGAAAGTAATAACAGCACAAAAGAGTGTAAGCTGTTCATAGGACATCCTTGGACGTCATGGAAAGTAAGTTAACTTTAAGGAGTTCTGAATTTTGATTTCTGATGTTGTATGGGTTTTTTAAACACAATCATTTTGATTGTGTTTTTTTTCCCCGCTGTTACATGATGAATACCTTCAAGTCACTGTTTTTAGTGAATTTTGATACATTCTGAGAACAGCAAAAATAAACCATTTAACATGTATAATTAATTCTGTACTGTTTGCATTTATGATGTATATGTAGAACTGTGTAGGAGGCATGGAGAAGGTGAGGCTTCTGTAAGTGTCAAAGTTGTTGCATGCAGTGCTGCACTTCTGCGTATTCTTTCATATGCTAGACTACATCTGCACAATGAGATACCTAAGCAAAGGAAACGCAAGTGATGTGATTGAGAAATGAGCAAAATAAATTGCACGTATTTCAATTACATCACCTGTGTTTCCTATCATTACGAATCACATTGTGCAGATCAAGTTTAGGTCTGTCCAGGGAAACATAGGAGGTTTCTACTTTGTTGAAGAGTGCAGTGGACATGACTCACTTCATTGGTAGACTTTCACAGATATTATCTCCTCTGTACACTTCAACAAGTGTAAATCTCATCTTGAACTCTGAGTAGGCCTCACCTTAAACAAACCTCTGGATAGGAGACATGTTATTGGCATCCTGAAGCGACACTTTTCTGAAACAAGAGCAATGCAAAAGATGCACCATGTTTTAAGATAGGCCTCACTTCATCTGTATCAAGATACTGTTAGTTTAAAATGTATATCTTTAGGACTGTGTAGGGGACCTGGAGAAGCAGAAGCTTCTGTCAGTGTCAAAGTTGTTGAAAAACTATTTGTCCTTCAATCTTTTCCCTTGTCTTTTGTAATTTTTAAATACATGTTTTAATATTTTTCAAATGTTGGTTCTCTCTTTCACAGATTGAAAGTATAAAAATAAAAAGTGAGTAATTTAACGGCAATTATAAGGTAAATAGTTGTACTCTTTTCGTTACATTTCTATCACATTCACCTACTATTAGATCCACTGCTTCACTTCTTTAACCCTCAGTTTCCTGCCTTTGCTACTTTCCTCATTCCTTTCTCTATTACCTACTTACTCAACTCCTTCCACTCTTTTTCTCAGTCCCTCTGTTCTCATAGTTCCTCAGTCTTGTTCACTCACTCTGTCTCTATTACTCTTAGTGTCTGTGAATTACTTTCCCACCTTTTTTTTTGGACCGCTTCCCGGGAAGTGGCCCGGTTCGCAAACCAGCAGCGTTACGGGAGTCCACCATTTTGTGTTTCGGTCGAATCAAGATACAAGATGGAGGGCAAATAATGTTCAGAATGGGTAGAAGGGGGCACGGTAGATGTATCTTGACCCCCTTGGTTTTCTGAGGGTGGCTGAGGAGGACCATAGTTCTTCACTCTTGTTCACTCTCTCTGTTTCTATTAATGTCACTGTTTCTGACTGATCAAAAAAAATTTTTAAAAAAAAGAACAGTAACTATAAGGGAAGGAAACAGACAGTTATGTTAAAAGAAAGACAGCTATAGGGAGTAAACTAAGGATACTGTTACCCGCAATCCACTGCTGATGATGTTACTGACCATGTCATGAATGATGTAATATGTGACATCATCAGCAGTGGATTGTAGGTAACAGTATCTCTTGTTTACTCCCTAGAGCTGTCTTTCTTTTCACATAACTGTCTGTTTGCTTACCTTATACTTACTGTTCTTTTTTTTTAAAAATATTTTTTTTGGTTAGCTTCCGGTACGCGTACCGGGTAGCGCTCCGGGGAGCGAACTAAAAGAAATAGAGGTTGGCAGAGTTCCAAATATTCTACCAATTTTTTTATAACGGGGAGGTAGTTCTGAAAAGAACTTTTTTTTTAATGTTTTTGTTGTTTTATATTTTTTTTATTATTTTTTGAACATTTTTTACTTTTTTTGTATTTTCTGAACGTTTTTATATTTTTTTGGGTTTTTTTTGGGGGGGGGGAAACAAAAACGATCCATTGTAAAGGGCTCAACAGGAGCAACAACAAAAAAATAATTTATTTTTTGGGGCGTCTCGGACAAACATTAACATGATTCTGAATAGCTCTCATAATCAAAATGATGCTACTTTCCCTGTAGCAGATGAAATCGCCGCAGTGCACGCACACTTGCTTCACGTGCCCAAACAACATTTGAATGTTTGGGATCATCTCCCTCGCCTCTGGTCCCGACACCTCTGGAACAACCGATCTTCTTGCCATTGGAAGGGGATTTTGTTGCTCATCACGTAGCTGGGCAGCACTATAATTATTTGGGTGCCACCTACTCATATGCCGATGCATAGTGTGATTGCCGTAACTGTATTTTTTTTCAGTTCCCCTTGACAATCTATCACCGCATATACGGCAAAACACGTAGCGTGCATTCACTTTTTTTTGCCCCTCAGGAAATTTATAGAATTGCCAAATGTAATTCTCTTTTCGATTGTACCTCCTGGGCTCCTCTGGCAAAAACCTTGGCTCTTCCTCCTCTTCCTCCTCTTCCTGTTCTTCCTCTTCTTGCAAAATTACTTCAGCAGGTGGTCCTCTCTTATTTGGATTTGGTGGAGGTGGTGGGTTAGAACCAGCTGAAGCTACTAATGAAGCCATGTCAAAGTGTAAATAAAGGGTCTTTCTCTCACCAAGATGAAAGTCAGAGTGAGGAAAGAAGGAGGGGTTTTCATCATTTGGGAAAAGCAAAAGTTCTAAACCAATGAAAAGTGTTCATTTTAGATCACATGACCTAGTATTACATCATTAGGAAACCAAAAGTGAAATGAACCAATGAAAAGTGTTATTACCGAGTCACATGACCTGCTGTGTTTACATTACGCGGTCGGCGCCGCGCCCCGGATCGCTTCCGGTTCGCGTACCGCTGCGCTTCCGGGTACGCTAACGTAGCACGTCATATGACGTATCACGCGAGAACGCGAAACGTCATGCTGACGCGACGCGTCACGATGTTGTTTTCTAACGCGACAGTTGCGCAAACGGAACGTTTACCGGTTCGCGGACCGGGTCGCGGCTCCGAATTGAGCTAACGGGAAGCTAACCGGTTCGCGTACCGGGAGCGAAACAATAAAAATAATTAAAAAAAATTGTATTAAAAACATGTAAAAAATATTTTTCGATTTAAAGAAGAATACATTGTAAAGGTTTTGATATTTGCTATTAAAAAACCATTGAAATTCACTGAAAAAACCATAGGTTATAGACCATATATAGTTAGGAATTAGCATTTACAAAACCTTGAAAATTCACTGAAAAAACCATAGGTTATAGACCATATATAGTTAGGGATTAGCATTTACAAAACCTTATTTTACTCACACAAAACTATTGAAATTCCATATATAGTTAGTTGTACTAACTATATATCACGCACCCGCAATCCACTGCTGATCATGTCACATATTACATCATTCATGACATGGTCAGTGACATCACTGATGACATCTCAAATGACATCACTGATGACATCACTGATGACATCTCAATGACATGACTGATGACATCACTGATGACATCTCAAATGACATCACTGATGACATCACTGATGACATCTCATTTGACATTACTGATGACATCACTGATGACATCATTCATGTGATAATACGATGAACTTCTTCAGACTCTAAAATAACCTTAGATACACTCAGTGTAAACAGACACTCACAGACTGTCACTCATCCATGGAGTTACTCACACACCTACTCAGTCATGCAAAGAATCAATTACACCTCCATTTCCTCAACTATACAGTTATACATACCTTACTTATTCAAACATATACTAACACATATTTACTCTCTTTTACAATCCCTGATACAAGTTCACAATGATCAATACAGCCACTCACACATTCACGGACTCTTATGCACAGTTATTTATATATGTCAACTCTCACATGTACTGTGTTTTACATATGTTCTTACTTTGACATGTAGCACTCAGATATCCATTCACTCACCAATGCACTCAGTCAACCGCCCATACACCTGTTTCCACATGCACTTTTGAATCCATATATCTAGTGAATCAACTGCTTACACATCTATGCACAGAGTCATACACCTCCCAGCCACCCACACACACACTCAGTCTCCCATACAAATACTTGGGCAACCAATCAATAACCCATATACTTACTCATATAGCTACTGATCAACACATGCAGCAGTTTACAGAACAACAGACATAATGATGCACAAATTAAGACAGTTTACTGACTAACCCATGCACTCAGTGACACACATTTAATCACTCACTCATACAGTCAGTCACACACCTACTAAATCCTTCATCCAGACACTTATACATCCACTCATTCTTCAATATGTAAGACATTTGAGATGCCATCAGTGATGTCATTTGAGATGTCATCAGTGATGTCATCAGTCATGTCATTGAGATGTCATCAGTGATGTCATCAGTGATGTCATTTGAGATGTCATCAGTGATGTCATCAGTGATGTCACTGACCATGTCATGAATGATGTAATATGTGACATGATCAGCAGTGGATTGCGGGTGCGTGATATATAGTTAGTACAACTAACTATATATGGAATTTCAATGGTTTTGTGTGAGTAAAATAAGGTTTTGTAAATGCTAATCCCTAACTATATATGGTCTATAACCTATGGTTTTTTCAGTGAATATATATATATATATATATATATATATATATATATTCACTGAAAAAAACATAGGTTTCAGGAGTTATATAATTAGGAATTCGTTTTTAAAAAACGTTTGAAATTCACTCAAAAAACTATACGTTTTAGTGGTGTTATAGTTAGCTGGACATTTTACTCATACAAAACCAATGAAATTGCTCCTATATAGTTAGTTGTACTAACTATATTTCGCGCACCCGCAATCCACTGCTGATGATGTCACATATTAGATCATTCATGACATGGTCAGTGACATCACTGATGACATCTCAAATGACATCACTGATGACATCACTGATGATATCATCCAGTGAATGTGGTTTGCTTCGTTATTTAAATATGCATTATATATATAGCAATTTACATTGAAGAATGAGTGGATATATATAAATAAATATTTGGATGGAGGATTTAGTAGCAGTGTAATTGACTGTTTACTTGACCAATTTATAATGTCTCACTAAATATAGTGGATAGTGACTAAACTGTGTGAATATCTGTATCACTTTGTCAGTTGTTGTGTAAACTGATTCTACAGTTGGTTACTAGCTATGTGAAAGTCTATATTAGTTATTGATTAGTTAATTGAGTATTTGTATGGGAGTGTGAAAGTGTGTGTGGTTCGGTGGGGGGGGTGTGACTGTCCAAAGATGTGTGAATAGTTGATTCAGTAGATATATGAAGTTAAAACTACATGTTCTAACAGTTTGGGTGAGGGAATCTCTTTATGGGTGTGGTGATGAGCAAATATATTTCTCAAAGGTACAGGTCCAACAAACTAGAAAAATAAAAGGCAGTGTATGTGTCAGTTGTTGTATATAAATAAGTATACATAAGACACAATGATTGTGTGAGTGACTGTATGGATAACTGTATACTTGTAATAATGATTTTATAATTCACTAAGTATGACTTACTATCTAAATGAATAGAAGAAGTGGTGTTTGTATAAGTGTTTTGCTACGTAAATATGTAAGTATGATCCATTGTTTGCATAAGTGAGTAGGATGACTTCATATGTGAATAGGATGCGTGCTGTTGTTTAATGTCGATATAGATGCATAAGTATTTTTGATAGTGTTCTATTGTTCATTGACAGCATGTATGAGAGAATCCATAGGTAAGTGATTAGATGTGTGTATACATCTATGAATCACTGAGTGAATTTTTAGATACTTGTATTGCTGTGACAATGGATTTAAATATGATACTCTGTATTTTACAAACAGTGATGAAAAGTTGTAATAGTGTATGAAAAGGTGTATGTGATTGTCACGTGGATGATGTCATCAGTGATGTCATCAGTGATGTCATTTGAGATGTCATCAGTGATGTCACTGACCATGTCATGAATGATCTAATATGTGACATCATCAGCAGTGGATTGCAGGTGCGCGAAATATAGTTAGTACAACTAACTATATAGGAGCAATTTCATTGGTTTTGTATGAGTAAAATGTCCAGCTAACTATAACACCACTAAAACTTAAAAACGAATTCCTAACTATATAACTCCTGAAACCTATGTTTTTTCAAGTGAATTTCAAAGTTTTTTTTAAATGCTAATTCCTAACTATATAAGGCCTGAAACCTATGGTTTTTTCAGTGAATTTCAAAGGTTTTTTAAATGCTGATTCCTAACTATATAAGGCCTGAAACCTATGGTTTTTTCAGTGAATTTCAAAGGTTTCTTAAATGCTAATTCCTAACTATAACTGGTGTGTAACCTATGGTTTTTTCAGTGAATATATATATATATATAAAATTTCTATGGCAAAATGAAACCCCTCATTTTGTTCCTTTTCAAATTAAATGTATTAAGTGTTACCACTTTATTCCAATCAAGATGACTTCAGGTGTGCCATACTTTTGTCATAAGTAAGACTGTTAGCGTTCTAGTTGTTCTTTAGAACACTCTGGGACATTCTGTCATTGGGCTATAGTTGGGCTACATCTGGCTGATATTTGGGCTACATTTGGGCTCTTTTGTCTCTGGTGGCCATCTTGGGAGACTGCATATCAGATTTTTTTTAATGAAATATAAGAGGATTTGAGAAGTCACTCAAAATGTGCCCTAATTTTTCTTTCTTCAGCACTAATCATAATTTCTATGGCAAAATGAACCCCCTCATTTTGTTCCTTTGCAAATTAAATGTTTTAAGTGTTAACACTTTATTCCAATCAAGATGACTTCAGGTGTGCCATACTTTTGTCATAAGTAAGACTGTTAGCGCTCTAGTTGTTCTTTAGAACACTCTGGGACATTCTGTCATTGGGCTATAGTTGGGCTACATCTGGCTGATATTTGGGCTACATTTGGTTTTTTTTGTCTCTGGTGGCCATCTTTGGGCTACATTGGGCTACATTGGGCTACATTTGGGCTCATATATATAGCCCAATGTAGCCCAATATATATTTTTTCAAAGTTAATTTTCATAAAAACCACTGGAGCACATATCTTGAGACATAGCAAAGGCACATCAGGCTACCAGTCCCTACAATTTTGCCAGGTTTGGTGGAAAACCATTCAACCGTTCGGGCTAAAAGTGAGTCCAACCGCCCTATGGAAATTAACATGGGGAAAACATGTTTTGGGACCCCCTTTTATCTCGGCCCCCGCTTGACGAATCCCCCCCAAACGTTCAGGGAAGGAGCGGCGCGCCGCGAGGCAAAGTTAAGGACAATTTCAGGAAGATTCCTCAACCGGCGCCAAAGTTATTCCCAATAGAATGTTGCGATTTCCCTATGGAAAACAATCCTTACTATATATACCTACTGGCTATCGCCAGTAGGTAATATATATGTATCACAAAACTATTCTTACCCCACTCACACTGTAAACAATGAGCCACTCCAGATTCACTCAAGCGGCAGTAATGTTTAAGTCTTTTGGCAAAGCAACAACGCGTTTCAACCTCACACGGTGTCTTGGTCACATGACCATCTGTCAATTTTCGAGTATTTTAAAACAGCACGTCACAAAGGACGTGACCATAAAGAAAGCAGTAAAAAGACTGACAATTGTAGTTTATGCACTGGCCAACCAAACCGTTCAAATCATTCTGTTATTTCATCTCAGAATAATTGAGCATATGCATATATGAATAAGAAACAAAATTGTGAAAATTAACCCAGTGCAGTACATTTATGACCATGATTATTTTTCTGTCTTTGTTTCTTAGTGATTACATAATTTGGCTCCAGTAGGTACACACATAAATCATGTTGGAAGTAATGTCTAGTTTACATTATTCATCAATATAAATGCAACACCATCAAGTAACACTTTGTACTTCACTCTCTATCGCTCAGGGTGCCTAGTTGGCAGAGTTCCAAGAATTCATCAAAATCAGGTATATTACCCTAACCACATAAAGATTTTATCAAAATATCCAACAGTATTTAATCTTATTTGTTCATGCTTGAAAAAAACAATTATCTTTATATATAGATGTATGTGTGTGTGGACAATCACAGTGTAGGCATACTTTGAACAGATGTTTTGTCTTTTTGTTTGTTCTGCTGATACATTTGGCACCACTTAACAAATCTTGACATAACTTTCTAAAAAAGGTTCTTCCACCTCAGCTCCTTCTTGGAAAGTTTCAGGTGAATCATCCAAAAGAGGGGTCCCAAAATTCAATTTCCACAGGGAATTTTAAACAGTGCTTCAGCCCAAATGGCTGAACAGAATTGCACTGAAAAGAATTAAACGTTGGCAGAAAGCTAGCTCTTTACCCTCAAAGCATGTTTTTTTGTAATTTGGTGTAATTCATTTCAGTAATTTTTGAGAAATTACAGTTCAACATTTATAAATACCTGAACAGTTAGGAATGCAGGACTGCCAAAGAAGTCCTGCTGGCACACAACTTTAAAAAGAAGAGCAATCCGATTGCTGAGTGGGCATTTTTCCATTGGCCATCTGATTGGCTGGCCACAAAATGAATAGTAATGTTGCAGCCACAATTGCAGGACTCTGCCCTTGTGTGGTGGTCTCAGAGGAACACCTCGGGTCAAAAGTAAAAAAGAACATTTGTGAGGGATTTGCAAACGTGGGGGACAGTCACGGGAGCCAGCATGTGACCTTTGCTCCTGCAGAATACCATTGGAGCCAGTGCGAGCCCCGTGTGCTCCTGGGAGCATTTAGCATGATCGGATAATTAAAAAAATCTTGCAAGTGGAGTAGAGTGGCTTAGAGGAATGTGTGTACAGTGTCGTAGAGCGTAGAGTGTAGTGATGTAGAGTGGAGTGGCATAGAATGGAGTAGAATGTCATAGAGGGGAGTAGAATTGAATGGAGTAGAGTGCCGTAGAGTGGAGTGTTGTACAGTGGAGTAAAGTGGCCTTGAATTAAGTGGATCAAGTGCAGTGGTGCAGAGTAGTTTGGCATAGAGTGCAATGGCTTAGAGTGCATTGGCGTAGAGTAGAGTGTTGCAGAGTAGAGTGGTGTAGAGAAGAGTGGTGCTGAGTAGAGTAGACTAGGGTGGTGTACAGTGCAATGGCTTAGAGTGGAGTGGCACATGGTGGAGTAGAATGGCGTGAAGTGCAGTGGCATAGAGTAGATTGTTTTAGAGCAGGGAGAAGTGGTGCAGGGTAAAGTGGAGTGGTGCAGGATAGAGCACAGCGGTGTAAAGTATAGGGGTGTAGAATGCAGTGGCATAGAGTCACACAGAAAGCAGTGGAATGGAGTGCAGTGGTGCAGAGTAGATTAGAGTGGCATAGAGTGCATTTGCATAGAGATGAAGGATGCAGAGTAGCATTGAGTTAAATGGTGGAGAGTGCAGCTTTGCAAAGTAGAGTGTCTTAGAGTGCAATGGTGTAGAGTGCAGAAGCATAGAGTAGAGTGTTGCAGAGTAGAGTGCTGTGAAGAGCAGCAGCATACAGAGATGCATAGCAGAATAAAGTGGCATAGAGTGCAGTGACATAGAGTGCAATGGTGTGGAGTGGTGCAGTATGGAGTGGCATAGACTGCAGTGGCGTAGACTGCAGTGGCGTAGACTGCAGTGGCGTAGAGTAGGGTGTTGCAGAGTAGAGTGCTGTAAAGAGCAGTGACATACAGCACAGTGGTGTAAATTGGAATAGCGTCGCGTAGAGTGCAGTGACACAGTGCACAATGGTGCAGAGTTGCAAAGCATGCAGAAGCATAGAGTGCAGTGGCGAAAAGTGTTTCTGAGTAGAGTATAGTGGCATAGAGTGCAGTCATGCATAGTACTTGGCTTAGAGTGAAGTGGTGTAGTGGCATTGGATTTGAGTAAAGTGGAGTTCAGTACATTGGGTAGAGTGCAGTGGTTCAGAGTAGAGTGGCATAGAGCACAGTGGTGCAGCATACTGTAGAGTGGCAAGAGTGTAAGGGTTTAGAGTAGATTGTTTCAGACTACAGTGAAGTGGCATAGAGTGGAGTGCTGCAGGGTAAAGTGAAGTGGAGTGGTGTGGTGTAGGGTAGAGTGGAGTGGCATGGAGTCGTGATGCAGAGTGTGCTGGCGTAGAGTGAAGTGGGGCACAGTAGAGTTAATTGGCCTAGACTAGAGTGGTATAGAGTGCAGTGGCAAGGAGTGCAGTGGTGCATAGTAAAATAGAGTGCATTGGCATACAGTACAGAGGTGTAGAGTGAAGTGGCATAGAGTGTAGTGTCGTAGAGTGCATTGGTGCACAGTAGATTACAGTGGTGTAGAGTGCAGTGGCATAGAGTAGAGTGGTGCTGTGGCATGGAGTGCAATGGTGCCGAGTAGTGTGGTGGAGAGTTCAGTGGTGGAGAGTGTAGTGTTACAGAGTAGAGTGTCATACAGTGCAGTGGTGTAGAGTAGAGTGGATTAGAGTGCAGTGGCACAGAGTGTAGTGCATTGAGTAAAGAGTAGAATAGAGTGGCTTAGAGTACAGTGGGTTTGCATGCAGTGGCATAGTGTGCAATGACATACAGTGCAGTGGCATAGAGTGTATTGGCTTTGAGAAAAGTGGTATAGAGTTCAGTGGTGTAGAGAGCAGTAGTGTAGAGAGGAGTGGTATAGAGTGGAATAGTACAGAATGGAATACAGTGGTGTAGAGTGCAGTGGCATAGATTAGAGTGCAATAGAGTGCAGTATCGCAGAGAGTAGTGGTGCAGAGTAGTTTAAAGTGGATAGGTGCAGAGTACAGTGGTGTAGAGTGGAGCCGTGCAGCCAGTGCAGAATAGAGTGGTGCAGGGTAGAGTGCAGTGGTTTGGAGTGGTGTGGAATAGAGTGCATTGGCATAGAGAAGATTGATGCAGATATACTGCAGTGGCTTAAAGTGCAGTGGCATAAAGTAGAGTGGCATTGATTTCAGTGGCAGAGAATGCAGTGCTTCAGGGTATACTATCATAGAGTCCATTGATGTGGAGAGCAGTGGAGTAGATTGGTGCAGAGTAGAGTGGCGTAGAGCACAATGGTGTAGAGAACAGTGGAGCAGAGTAGAATAGGAGCCCCATTATGTATGAGGCGCACTTACCCTGTTTGCACCTGGCGCACCTTAAAACAGGTGCTCCGGGTGCAAACAGAGAAAGTGCACCCTATTACGTAGAATGCGCTGCCACCAGGACAGCCATGAAATCGTGCTACCCTGAGGGAAGCATGTTCAAGTGAAAAAGGAAGCAGCTTTGTTGCAGCCCCTCTGTGTTTCACTGTGCAGGCGAAAACCATCCTACACTTTTAAAGGGGATTAGAGATTCTCTTGCAGGTGGGTGCAGTCACTCTCTTCACTGACCTGGGGACGCGCTGACAGTGTGCCACCATTTAGATGGCACGCTGTCAGTGCCCCCTCCAACAGCTTATTTTCCTCTGTGCCTATGTCTATATTATGGCATGGGCGCAGAGGCAAAGGGATTCTTTGACACACCCCCATGAAAATTAGGGAACGCCCTCTTGAGAAAGCGCTGCCACTGTATGTGCGCCAGTGCTTTCATTATTGCAGAAGGGACTGTACAAGCGTCTGCGGCCCCTTCTGTAATGCCAAAGTGCTCTGGGGCATGCAAAGCAGGTTCAAATGCCCATTGAACCCCACAGAACTTTGTGTAATATGGCATCATAATGGTGTACAGTGATGTGGCATAGAGTACAATGTGTATAGTGCGGTGGCATAGAGCATTGCAGAGTAGAAGTAAATGGCGCGGAGTGCAGTGGTGCAGAGCAGAGCGGTATAGAGTGCTGTGGCGTAGAGTGCATTGTTTTTAGTAAAGTGGTGACGACTGCATTGGCATAGAGTGCAGTGGCGTAGAGTAGAGTGGTACAGAGTAGAGTAGAGGGGTGCAGAGTAGAATGGTGCATCACAGATCGCAGTGGTGTAGGGTGGAGTGGAAGAGACGTTTGTTTCAGAGTGGAGTGAAGTGGCATAGGATGGGGTGGTTCAGGGTTTGTGCATTGGTATAAAATGCTGTCACGTAGAGTGCAGTAGTGCAGAGTAGATTAGAGTTGCATAGAGTGGATGACATAGAGTGCACTGGCGTAGAGTGGAGTGGTACAGAGTAACGTGCATTGTCGTAGAGTACAGTGGCATAGAGTGCAGGGTTGCAGAGTGGAGTGGCGTAGAGTGGAGTGGCGTAGAGTGCTGTGGTGAAGAGTGCCATGGTGCATAGTAAAGTAGATTAGGGTAGAGTTCATCAGCATAGAATGATGCAGAGTAGAGAGGTGTATACTGAAGTGGTATAGAATGGAATGGTGCAGAGTAGAGTGCAGTGATTCCGTGTGGAATGGCGTAGAGTGGAGTGGCATAATGTGAGTGGTGCAGAGTAGACCGCAGCAGCGTGGAGTGGTTCAGAGTAGAGTAGAGTAGAGTAGAGTGGAGTAGAGTGGAGTGGAGTAAGCATGGTGTGGTAGCACATTGCCATCACAAGATAACACATCTTCAATTGATTACCATTATATTTGCACAGACATACAGTTTTACTGACAAAGCGCACATACGATAATGTGTAGAAATGTCACCACTTAGTGGATTGACCTGTTTGAATAATATGAAAATATTTGTTTCCACCACACTTCAGATTTACCCCCAGTAGCCAGCATGATTGTCACATAAATCCTCTCAGTCAGAGAAAGAAAAGAAAATACCAAGCCCCCTCGGAAGGAGGAGCCTGACATTTGGCCTCCGTCTTTGAACACACAGCAAATGTGACAAGATAAGAACAAGATTTAAAGGCCTGTTTACAGAAACAGAGCACTCAGAAGGATACTGTAAATAAGATTTGGGCAAGTGAAGGGACAAACTCAAGCTGGACAGCCTAAAACAAATAAAGCCAGCAAATAGAAAACAAGAACATATGAGTTACAAACCAAAAAGCCAATGGTAAGCAACGGGCAGAATGCATTCCTAAGGAAGCTTTTCAAGCTTCTTCAGAATGTCGTTAGCATACCTGACAGCTGCTCTGTCTGGTAAGCTTCGATCTAAAAATGACGTGGGCTTGCACACTAGAGGTTTGAACCAGACATTGAGATTTACATATCAAACAGACAAAATATTAAGTAAGTAGAGATGTATTATATTAAAATCCACATATAGGATCCTTGACAGCACACACACACACTCACACACATACACACACACACACACACATACACATCATCATTTAGGAAAAACATATCTCTGCTTATCTTAACATATTTACCTTCAGGCCCTGCATCCAACCCCCATGGGAGGCCGACACCCCACAATACAAGACCATGTGTAGTGTGGGGTTGGTCTAGGTGCCTGGCCTGTGGCTAGGCCTGGCATCCAACCCCATGGCTGTTCAGCCTCCCCACCACACAGAGCAGCCAGGCCATGCACCCATCCCCGACATTGAATAAGAGACCCCCACAGACACCGTTGCAAGATTCCACTCTATCCTATGACACACTACTCCACTGTATTCTCCGCTACTACTCCACTCTACGTCACTCCATTACTCTACTCTACACCACTCCATTCCATGCCATTCTTTGCAACTCCTCTATGACACTCTTTGCTAAGCCACTCTAGTCTATGACAATCTACTCCACTCTACACCACTCTATGCCACTACTCCACTCTATGCCACTCTGCTCAACAACAATCTACTCAGCTCTAGACCACTCAACTCTACAACAGTATACTCCACTCTAGGCAACATCCTCTAAGACACTCCACTCTGAGCTACACCTCTCCACAACACTCTATGCCACTCCACTCTATGACACTGTACTCAATTCTGACACTCTACACCACTGAACTCTATGACACTCCACTTTATTCAACTCTACGATCTTCTAGACTATGACACTCTACTCCCTGCACGGCACTACACAACACTATGCCACCCTACTCTACGCCACTCCATGACAGTCCACTTCACTCCAATTCACACTACTCATCGCCACCCTACACCACTCTACGCCACTCCTCAACTCTCCATACAACACCATAACACCCCACTCTACTCCATGGCACTCTACTTTACAATACTACACTCCACTCCACGCCACTCTCCCTCACTCCACTAACTTTTAGCCATGCTGAGCAGCTTCCAAGCTGGTGTACAACATAGCTAAAACATATTAACAAAGCTGATAGCTCTTGTATAGGCGAGACCTATTGGCTTTGTCAATACTTGTTGTGGCTGCAGCAATACATCCCTGGCTAGATTACTGCAATACTAGGCTGCAAAACTGCCATGGACTCTTATTCAGCAACTCTAGTAGAGGGATTTAAGGAATGCGACCACATCACAGTCATTCGGAGGGGATGCCATCTGCTTCCAGTTTAGTTTGGGATTTAGTTTAAACTCGCCACCTCAAAAAATTGTAAGTGCCCAAATGATCCAAGATATGGACCCAGCATGCATTGCAACTGGGATGTGTGGATCAACTGCAAAAATATTTTTTTTCTGCCAATATAAATAATTCTACAACAAGAGCAGAACACAAATTTAGATCCGCTATGCTTTGGGACACCTTATTGTTCTCTGTGAGACATAACAGACATCTCAGTGTTAGCAAGAGGCGGAAAGTCCCGCCTCTTCTTAATCTAAACTAGCCCTCTCCCTTGAGATGTCGCTCTGTTTTACCAGCCTCACCATTAGTCGAAACAAGCAGTGGAATGCAAAGGCTCTGCAGGCCAATTAGCTTGCTCAGCAAGAGATCAATAACTGCTGGTAAACGTCTGCTTTCACAACACTTAATTATGTGATTTAATAACCTCCTTACCCCCAGCCGATTTCACCGTGACTGTGTTATTTGCTGTTGCTCCATATCTAATTTTAGTGCACTCATAATAATGTTGCAACACGTTGCCTATCAACTAACCCTGCTTATAAAGTGCATTAAGTACCAGCATTCAGTTTTCTCGATGTTCTTACAATTTAAAGCCAAGGAAGACGTTTCTAAACTTCTGGTGCACACACGATCACGTTCTAATAGCATTACTGAGCATTCTATAGCAGTGTTTTACATGGCAATGTAGAAGTGCTGGTGCTCACAATCCAGAGAACCTCTTTGCATCTGAAAAGTGTTGGTACTCTCCCATTTAATGTGTGGCATCAGGGCTGAGAAGTACAGGTACTCTTCCTTTCGAACTAAAGAAGTGAAGATTTTCACTGCCAGACAGTAACTGCACCTTTAAAGCACTGTTCCAGTGCTTAATTCGTAAAATAAAAAAAAGTCCCAGGGCACTCATCAGAAGGCCAGTGCAGCATGCACAACCCATTGTCCCTGCTAGCGCTACAAATTACAGTACCAAACAAGAGACTAACCATCACACCCTACAGGTGTGACAATTCAGACTACTTCAGGCCCCCCAAAGCTATAAGATTATCATGGGCGGCAGGTATTAGTCATTTTTAACCCGTTTACCGGAGCGGCGGGCGTTCCACGCAGTGGGCGGGGCTGCATCAGCCGTTGGTGGTGCGCAGCACCCCAGAGGTAGTGCTCGCATCGGCCATTGGCCGACACGAGTACGCAATGGATTAATGTATATTGAATTTGTAAACAACCGTTGTTGTGCTTACTCTAAATCAGACAAACAGCCCACCATGTGGCAGACAGTCATAAGTACCGGTGCTGCCAATTAAATGCCGGTGCCGAGCACAGGAAACCACGACCTCAAATTAAGCACTGGTTCTACTGAGCATTTATATGGTGTGCTTGTGCTTCACTTCATAAAACACCAGCGCACTGGCAAGACTTGGGTTATTTCACACCACTCTGTTGCTCATAGATAGGTTTAAACTATATAAGACCCCCACGCATGCAAAGGGCAATTATCAATCTGATAATGCTAACAATGCTTCATTAAAATTGTCAGGTGTTTTGAAGATCCTAAGGAAGGAGAGAAAATCCCAAGAAGAATGCATATGTTTTATACTGGCCAGGATGCCAAGTACTTCTGACTAGAAAGATGAGCCTCAAGAGTCTTATGGATTCTCCAGGGTAGCTTTGTTCAAGAGTAAAGTCCTAGCTCTTGAACTAACACACAATAACCACAATTGAGGCTAATGGGATCCTGAGGTTATGGAAATATTACAGACTATAAAGTTATAGAAAATAGATAGATCTGTAAAGCAAGAAAAATGTGCACATTCAGGAGATCTTATTCAAATTGTTATTCACCAGCTATTATTGGTTTTGTCCTCCGTGGAAGCACAGATCAATCAATCAATCAATCATGCCATTTGTATAGCGCACTACTCACCCGGGAGGGTCTCAAGGCGCTTGGTGGGAGGGGTATGCTACTGCTCGAACAGCCAGGTCTTGAGTTGTTTCCTGAAGGCGAGATGGTCCTGGGTCAGCCGAAGGTGGATGGGGAGGGAGTTCCAAGTCTTGGCAGCCAGGTAAGAGAAGGATCTTCCTCCGGCGGTGGCTCTTCGGATGCGTGGTACGGCTGCGAGGGAGAGGCTGGTGGACCGTAGCTGGCGGGTGGGCGTGTAGAAGGTCAGGCAGTCGTTGAGGTACTTGGGGCCCAGGTCGTGGAGAGACTTGTGTGAGTGGGTGAGGAGCCGGAACGTGATCCTCTTGTCGACGGGGAGCCAGTGCAGGTTCCTCAGGTGGCTGGAGATGTGGCTGCGTCGGGGGACATCCAGGATGAGTCGGGCGGAGGCGTTCTGGATGCGCTGGAGTCTTTTCTGTAGCTTGGCTGTGGTTCCAGCGTAGAGGGCGTTTCCGTAGTCCAGTCGGCTGGTGACGAGTGCCTGGGTGACAGTCTTCCTGGTCTCGGTCAGGATCCAGCGGAAGATCTTGCGAAGCATACGCAGGGTGTTGAAGCACGATGAGGAGACGGCGTTGACTTGTCTGGTCATCGAGAGGGAGGGGTCCAGGATGAAGCCCAGGTTGCGTGCGTGGTTGGTTGGCTTGGGTGCGGTGCCCAGGGCTGGGGGCCACCAGGAGTCGTGCCAGGCGGAGGGCGAAGATCCCAGGATGAGGACTTCCGTCTTGTCCGAGTTCAGTTTCAGGCGGCTGTCCTTCATCCACTCGGCGACGTCTTTCATCCCTTCGTGTAGGCAGGTTCTGGCGGTGTCGGGGTCTCTGGTGAGGGAGAGGATCAGCTGGGTGTCGTCGGCGTAAGAGATGATGTTGAGGTTGTGCTGGCGTGCGATGGCTGCGAGAGGTTTCATGTAGATGTTGAAGAGGGTGGGGCTGAGTGAAGATCCTTGCGGGACGCCGCAGATGACTTCGGTGGCCTCGGAGCGAAACGGGGGGAGGCGGACTCTTTGTGTTCTTCCGGCGAGGAACGAGATGATCCACTCCAGTGCCTTCTCTTGGATACCGATGTTGCTGAGGCGTTGGACTAGGATGCGGTGGCAGACCGTGTCGAACGCAGCGGAGAGGTCCAGGAGGATGAGGGCCACTGTTTCCCCCTTGTCGAGCAGGGTCCGGATGTCGTCGGTGGCTGCGATGAGGGCGGTCTCGGTGCTGTGGTTGGCTCTGAAGCCGGACTGCGAGGGGTCGAGGGATCCGTTAGTCTCGAGGAAGGCGGTCAGCTGTCTGTTGACGATCTTCTCAATGACTTTAGCAGGAAAAGGGAGGAGCAAGATGGGGCGGAAGTTTTTGAGATCGGTGGGGTCCGCTGTAGGTTTATTCAGGAGGGCGCTGATCTCGGCGTGCTTCCAGCTCTCCGGGAAGGTGGCGGTGTTGAAGGAGGCGTTGATGATGTTCCGGAGTTGGGGTGCGATGGTGGAGTCGGCCTTGTTGAAGACGTGGTGTGGGCAGGGGTCGGTCGGTGATCCGGAGTGGATGGTGTTCATCGTGCGGGCTGTGTCTTCGGTGGTCACCGTGGTCCAGGTGCGAAGGGTGGCGGTGGGGGGCGTTGGTTCGACGGTTGGGTGCGTGGGTGGGGCGCCGAAGCTGTTGTGGATGTCGGCGATCTTGCGGTGGAAGAACGAGGCGAGGGAGTCGCAGAGGTCTTGTGACGGAGTGCTGTTGTTGGTGCCGGTGCTGGGGTTGGAGAACTCCTTGACGATAGTGAAGAGCTCTTTGCTGTCGTGGGCGTTGTTGTCCAGTCGTTCCTTCAGGGATTTCCTCTTGGTGGTGCGGATGAGCTGGTGGTGCTTGCGGGTAGCGTGTTTGAGGGCGGTCATGTTGTCGGTGGTCCGGTCGAGGAGCCAGGCTTTCTCGAGGGTGCGGCAGGTCTTCTTGGAGTCCTTGAGGTCGTCGGTGAACCAGGATGCCTTCTTGCTTCTGGGTGTGCTGGGAGGGTTCTTTAGTGGTGCGAGGTCGTCGGCGCAGGCGGTCAGCCACTGTGTGAATTTGCGGGCTGCTTCGTTGGGGTCCGTTGTGTTGGCGGGTGGGCTCTGGCTGAGGGAGGTGGTGAGCTGGTCTGCGGTGATCTTGCACCAATTCCTGTGAGGTACCTGTTGCGGGTGGTGGTGGGTCGTGGATCTTTTGAAGCTGAAGTGGACGCAGCTGTGGTCGGTCCAGTGGAGTCCGGTGGCGTGGCTGAAGGTGATGTACTTGCTGGAAGAGAAGACGGGATCAAGCGTGTGACCGGCGTAGTGGGTGGGGGTGTTGACCAGTTGCTTGAGTCCGAGGTTGGCGAGGTTTTCCAGCAGGGCGGTGGTGTTGCGGTACTTGTTGTTCTCCAGGTGGAAGTTGAGGTCCCCGAGGAGGATGTAGTCGGTGGAGGGGAGGGCGTGCGGGCTGATGAAGTCTGTGATGTCTTCGCTGAATTGTGTGCGTGGTCCCGGGGGTCTGTAGACGAGGGTGCCTCTGATTGTCGTCTTAGGGTCGGTGTGAATCTGGAAGTGGAGATGTTCGGCTGCGGCGAAGGAGTCGTTGGCGTCGGTCGTGATGCGGATGGTGTTCCTGTGGACGATGGCGATGCCACCTCCGGTCTGGTTGATGCGGTCCCTCCTGATGATCTTGTACCCGTCCGGGATGGCGATGGCGATGTCGGGTGCAGAGGAGGCGCCATTTTACTAGCAATTACTTTTTTTTAACTTCCCACAGTGAAATAGCTTATGTAAAATACATACAGTTAGCAGAAAATATGCCTGCATGTAAACACTTCTTGTAATAAGAATTGTGCTTCTTTCAGTCTCACACCAGGGTTGCAGGTGTATTACCAAAATGCTGTTGACAGAATATCGTCTGACATCCACTGTCTCCTAACGTGGTCAATAAAAATATCACATTTTTGGATTTAATCATGGGAAATCTACAATCTATAGGACGATATTAAGCACACTATATCAGTTAATATTTCTGTATAAGGATATTCCTACAACCCAGTAGCAGAACCTTTTTGTCTAGTATGAACCAACCAGACATCTCCGTTCTACAGGGGCCAGACTCTTGATAGTGCCCAGAATTCGAACATCGCACGGGGGGGCGCAGCTTCCCCTATGGCACCTCTAAACTCTGGAACACTCTTCCAAGCGAGCTCAGAAGTGCGAGCTCACTATCCATCTTCAGGTGAGGGCTAAAAACCTGGCTGTTCCAGGACTAGATGCTTGTGTGGGCTTACTCAGTTCTCAGCCCCAAGACACCTTCGGTATTCGTGCGCTTTATAAATCCTGTTAACACTAACATTAACATTAAGGAGTCAATGTTTTCATACTTCTAAAAGAGATTGGTAACCTTTTGTGACTCTTCCACAGTCTAAAGCCTTCATTCCAACTATACCATCATGCATTTATTTCCTCACACAAGTTATCGATACCACAAGTATCGGTAAACTCAGGATTAAAAATTACTGAGGAATTGGTGTTACCACAACCATTTCTGTCAGTAATTCATAAATTATTGGCCTTTTCTGGGGATTCATTACTCCAGAATTGATCTGGTGAACGTGACCTCAGAAACATCAGCGATAATTCTTCATATGGTAATGCTGCATGTGAAATTACTTCATTTCCTCTGAATTCTTGATTCATGAAGAAACACCGGCTTCTGCTCACATTGGGAGTTTGCCAGAATGAGTTCCCAAGTAACCTTATGTTATAGGAACTTTACAGGGTACATGAGTCATGCAGGCTATGACCACAAGTAAGCTGTCCTTATGATAATGCCTTAAATTGCATTATAAATATCCATGATTGAATGATTCCAGATAAATCATAAAACAACATTTATAGCCAAAAATGCAATTGTCTCCAATACAATAGTATCAGCCATATGTTCCCCCAAATGTGTGTCTATTATGTTTTAATTATAAGCTTAAAGTAGTTTATGGAAATGTAGTAATTTTATCCCAGACATGATCTTCACAAATTTTATCTTATAAGTACCTGTCGTTTTTATTTGAAGAAAATCTCCAAATACCAGCTTGTACTACTGCCACACTGCATGATTTGCATCAGACGCAGATAGATGCCCATCATAAGATTGTGGTAGGCACCCATTTCATGGATGAACAGATTATAACAAGATGCACACCAGAAGCCATGGGTGGGTACCACATGCAAGCAAGGCTAGTACTGTACCTAAATGGCCACAATAACACTAAGGTTGCTGACAATATGTCAAGAATAAACAGCTTATGCCAATGACAGCAAGATGTCTAGGGAACCCACAATATCCTAATGAGGGACACTATATCCCTTAGCCATCGAATTAGCCTGAATGATGCCAAGGAAGGCTGCTAGGGCTATTATATTGTGTATAAATCCCACATTATTCCAAGAGGACCACCTTAATTAATAAAATGCCCACAAAATACCTAGGAGGGACAAAAGAGGGCAGAGTCATTATTACACCTAGAACATCCACCACAATCTTTACATAGATCAGTGTCACCTCAATATCCTGGTTTCCTTCTCATCTCTCTCATTCCATTACACACATTTCTCACTTTTTCCTTCTTTTTTCAGTTTCACTTTTGCCTGAATATCTACCTTTCTCTCTTATCTCACCTTCCCACTTCCATATTAGATCTCAAACTTCTTTTTTCTTCCTACTCTTCACCCTCCTTTGTTGCATGTTTCTTATTCCTTTCCTATTTCTAAGTTTCTCCTTTAAATTTTCCACTTATTTTCCTTCACTTCTTTTCTTTTCATCCACCTCTTCCTCTCTCATCTCATCCATTCACTCCTCTTGCCCTGTGTCAATTATTCCCTTTTACCTCCTTGTTTAACTTCATTTCTGTCACACCCTGCTTTCCTATATTTCCTCTCCTGTTTCCTTCCTTCTTTACCTTTACATCAATATTTCTCTTTAATGTATTTCATTCTTTTTCTTTCATTTATTTTCTTTCTTTCTTTCTTTCTTTCTTTCTTTCTTTCTTTCTTTCTTTCTTTCTTTCTTTCTTTCTTTCCTTCTTTCTTTCTTTCTTTCCTTCTTTCTTTCTTTCTTTCTTTCTTTCTTTCTTCTCCTTCCTTGTTCTTTATTTGCTTCCAATCTGTCCTTCATTCTGGTTTTCCTTTGCTGCTCTACCTTTCCCCTCTGTTGTAAGACATTTGGCTATTAGTTTAGGTGGGTAGGTTCCCACCTCAAGTAATAATCACATTCCTTGTCAGGGTGGAACACTAAAGTAACTAAATAAACCTAAGCTCAAACCCCTGGTAGATATGGCACAGAGCAGACTAGCTTAACTTAGAGGCAAGGTGTAAAGAATATATACAGTGCTAAAACAGTATTAAAGTAGAAATGCTTTTAATAACCCCAAACCAAATGAGAAGAATAGAGTAAGCTTTACTGAACAAAATGACAAAAATCTAACAGGGGAAGTCAGAGATATTAGTTGTTAATGTTATAAGTAGAGATAGATCCAAGAAGCACAAACTGCCAATGATAGTCAATGGTCGTGGAAGAAAAGGACCAATTTTATGCTAACCGCAATGGAGCCTGGGTTGGAAACACTAACCAAGTTTGTCCTGATCAAAGATTTTACCTTCTGATTTTAGTTCTTTATGTCCCAATCCACCACAAAAGTACACTTATAAAGCTCCCCAAGAGTTCGGTGGATGCCCTTAGAGACCCACAGGGTGTCAGGCCGAGGCCAACAGGAGGGTTCTGTCCAGGTCTGGTTGCCTCTGGTCAGTTTGGCATTTGTATGAAAAACCCTTTTGTTGCTTGTTTTATCCATATAGCTTTAACTAGAGGGGAGCCTTATGACCCTCGAAATCCCCTGGAGAGAGCAGGTCCCGTCTTCTAGGCTCTCTCAGGTCTCAGACAGCAGGTTCAGTCCTCTTCTGGTCTTCTTCTGAAGTGAGTGCCTGTAGATACCACTTTTATGCCTGGCACAAGCGTGTGAGTGGGAATGACCCCTGGAAACACCCTAACCTGAGGGTAAGGTTCCCAGGGCTAACCCTACCCACTTTGAGAATTTCCAAGGTGGCCAAATTCTTTAACCATACTAAACTTGGCCTTGAGAGCTGGGTGTGGGGGGAGTGCACGGTGGTAAACTCGGTGCCCTCTGATATCTAACACCAAAATCCAATTTAAGGCAGTCCCTGTACCCACAAAAACCTCAGAGACAGGAGTCTGGTATTAAAAAGCTGAGCTTTCAGCATTAAGACAGTGGATACACACGAATTGTTTTGGCATTCTATTTCCCTCCTTTGAGGTCCATCCCAAAGGTCATACGTGAGCCCAGCCCAACAGACCTGTCAAACAGGCTGTGAACCTGCAATGTCAAAAGCGGCACACCGTGGTTGGGGCCCTGTCCAAGTGTCAGCTAACATTTGCCTATGACAGAGGAGGCCTCTTTGAAGTTAATCAAGTCCTGCGGACACGCCCACAGGCACAAAAACACCCGAACCTTTTGTCCCTGTCCTCGGAGCAATTTCACACCTTGTTCATGCGTATGGATATGCTAAATAGTGGCCTGAAGAAGTTCGAGAGCAAAATGAAGATTTAGCTTCCAGGAGCTGCAGGCAGGGCAAAGGTAGCTATATAAAAATTACTCTTCCCTAATGTTTAGATCAAATCTGACTTTACCATTGAATTGGATTTAAAAAATATATATAAAATAGTTGTTTAATTATTTTTCTAGCTAGTTTCATTTCTAAGATACTAGTATTTAAAATTGCATCCTGGTGTTTTCTTATGGAATAGCAAACCTGCTACAGCAAAAATATCTTTGAGGGCATTTTGACCCTTGAGAGAGCATGTTTAACATTAAACTTTTACATGTCTACTTTTAAATACAATTAATCAGACAGATTTTAAATACCATGCACTCTATGAGTAATAAGACCTACTTAGGAGTTAGTTATAATTATTATTTAGGGCTGCCAAAAGGGGTTATTTTGACAAATCAGATTTGAAGTTAAACCCTGCACAGGCACGGTACTGCTGGCAGGCTTACAGTCATGTTTATATGGCTACTGTAGTGCATGGCACAATGCGTGCTGCAGTCCATTTGTGGCATTTAATGTACAGGCCCAGGGTACACCTTTCTACAATATATTAGGAAGTTATAGGTAAGTTAAACATGCCAATCAGTAATGTATACATTGTACCATGTTATAAAGAGGAGCGCAAGCACTAGTTAGGAAAGGTAAGTGCACAGACTCCTAGTGCCAACAAAACTGTCAAGGCTGAAGTCTTGGGGAATACCAAGCAAAAGATGGTCATTCCCAAAATCTGCCTCTTTCTTTCTGCCATAGTATTCCCTTACAAAGATATTTATAGCTTCTGGTACAGGCAGAAGAGACTCATTTAAAAAAATCAAAGTTTTATGTAACCAGTTAACTGGCCCCTTGGTTCCAGTGGCAACACTTCCACTTAAACCGCATTAGAAGGGAGTGCATAGCATCCTTGCTGACAGTAGATTAATGTTGGTGGTTCCTGGTATATAATATTTATTTAATAGTCTTATACAGTGCTGGCCAGACCCGAAGGTATCAGAGTGCTTTAACTCCATTATTGTGATGATAACGGACAAACATTAGTTCAGTAAATAGTATTGGCTTGTGTCGAATTCAGTTAAGGCCTGGAGGGGAGCATAGAAGGGAAGAAAAGGACAGGTGGTGTAGGAACCCTCTTGCTATGGTCAATTGTTTATCATCTGGATGAGATTTCTGTAGCTGAGGCACTCTGTCTCGCTGGGTGGTTGCCATCCAGTTCACAGAGGTGTCGGTTGAGGAAGGCATCCTTGAGCTGTCTTTTGAAGTTTATGAAGGAAGGGTTAGTCCTGATATGGACTGGGATGGAGTTCCAGATTTTAGGGGCATTTCCAGAGAAGGAGTGTGTCAAGGTTTTTTGCTTGCGAGTTTTGGACAGGATGAGAAGTAATGTGTTTGTGCTCCTAAGATTTCTCATCTGGCCTGCCTTTTTGAGTTTGGATGCAATTTATGCTGGTTTGCTGATGTGAAGGACTTTGTGAATGAGACCTGCAGTTCTGAAGTTGGTACAGCCTTCATTCAGGACCCGCTTTAGTTCTCTCAGAGAGAGTAAGATGTGGTTGTATTTCTTGACTCTGGTGACCATCCTAGATAGGCATTTAGAGTTTTTCTGAGGGGGGCTAAGTGTGATTTTGGTGTGCCTGTGAGGGTTGCACTCCCGTAGTCCAATCTGGACAGAACCAGAGATTACATGTCATATTTAAGATCATTAGGAGGAAGGAAGGGTTTGATTTTTTTGAGAAGTTTTAGGTTGTAAAGGCGCTCTTTGCAGTGGTCTTTAAGTAATTGCTTATGTTCAATCTTGGGGCCAGAGTGATTCCCAGGGATTTTGTGGTGCCAGCCAGGGTAAGACTGCAGTTAAGAGATTCAATGGACTTTAGCCATTGTTTAATTTGGGGGTCTGTTCATTATTTGGATATGAGGAGGATTTTCACCTTATCTTGGTTGAGTTTTAGGTGGTTGTGTGATAGCTAGTGCTGGACTTCTCTGAGAGTATAATTTAGTCTATGTATGTCATCTACTGAGTATATTTCCACATAGTGTTGGGTATCGTCCACATGGAGGTGTAAGGGGATGTTGGCCTTTTTGAGAATGACAGAGAGGGGCTCCATGTAGATGTTGAACAGTGCGGGGGAGAGAACTGACCCTTGTGGGGTACCCCAGGTTATTGGAAATATGTCGGAAGCAGAATAGTTTCTTTATATTTGTTGAAAGCAGTTTTGTAGGAAGGATTTATAGCTGGCATCAAAGTCATGAGACAGTATACATAGTCATGAAAGGCAAAACCTGTCCAAGTGTGGCATTAATAAAAGTAAGTGCTTTATGAAAATGTCAAATTGGTGCTTGGGCACAAAATCTCGATTTACTAAACATGAAAAGCTAGTATTGTAGGGCTAATATTTTTTCATATATAGCTTAAGCATCTGTTTAGTAAAAAGCTTCTATTTGGTATCAAAATGTGTATACGCTCATCATTTTTAACTCTTTTTATTTGTTTTTCTGTATTCGGCAAACTTTTAAGTATATGCATGGTACTTGAGTTAACCGCCATACGTTGCTAATAGGTAACATCAGGACAGCAGCATCGGAGTACATAACCTAACACGTAACTTCTAATTTATGTGAGTCATATCAGGAGCAGTAACTGTCTAGCCATAGGCCATTAAAGTAGCCTTTTGTCTGATGCTTATGTGTATACTTTCATAAACTCACAAGCTGATGTGTTAAACGAAATGATTGCATATTCAAATATATATATAAAAATGTGGTTTGATAATCACTGTCACTGTCTGTGACCCTTGTCTGCAAGACACAGGCAACCCATGTACTCTTCTAAATTGTAGGTTTCCTGCAATCAGTGATAGAAATGATGTGCATGCTTATTAAATCTGTCTAGCTCTGCTGTGTGCTACAATTGGGTTGTGATTTAATTTTCCATCCTGTCCCTTTCTATATTATCATCAGTCATAACTGGATTGATGTATACTTGGAAGATGAATGGTGAAAAATAACTTGAAAGTGGAATTTAAATAATTGCTATATAAATGATAGGTCATGCAAAAGCGTACTTTCTCAACTTCTTGAATCAATTATGGCTTTTTAGATATTTCAACACAAAATGTGCTGAGAAATACCTCTTTTTGCCACCATGTTCTCAAAACCTCCATAGGGCGGGTTTATCAGAGTAAGATAACAAGGGTTGGGCTGATACATCGAAAATGTTGATAAATATCCACAATCATGCATGTTTGAGAGTGTTAACCAACTTTTAAAGGTGGCCACACCTAAGAATGTCCTCAAACTCACCTCTAATAATAAGGGTGGTGGGTTGGTTCATCTAGAAATTCTAACATATTTGTTTACATTTTTGTATGTGGAAATCCCACTTGCGAGGACTAAAACCCCATGCACTCTTCATAGTGCAAATAAGGAATGGAGGGGCATATTATCAACACAGGCGATAAAATTATCGCCCGCTTTATCGGCAGAAAACTGCCGCAAAAGCAGCTTTAGTGGCAGAAAACTGCCGCTAAAGCTGCTTTTGCGGCAGTTTTCTGCCGATAAAGCGGGCGATAATTTTATCGCCTGTGTTGATAATATGCCCCGGAGTTTGTTCTTTGTGACACTTAAGTTGTAGCTGGGTGAGATGTACTCTTATCTGCATATGAGACTAATGTGGAAAATGTTTTTGCACCAATGCAGAACCAGAGCCGGTCAAAATGGCATGCTTTGTGATAGTAAAAAAAAAATGAGTGGGTAAATAATCAAAATTATGGGTAGGCATAATTCCATGTATCGTGATCACGCAGAATTCCCTAAAAAATTCCCAAGATTCTGCAGAATTACTGCATTTAGCACTATTTTCTTAATGGAAACATGCACCCTCATGTCCCAATGGATGCCAGAATGCATTTTGCACTAAGAAGTAGCGCTAAATGTAACAGAACAATAATTGGGAAGGATTTTCCCCTAACTTACTCTTTACTAATTTCTTAGTGCAAAATGCACACATGTCTAAAATGGACGTAAGGATGCATTTTGTGTTAAGAAACTTACATTACATTGAAAACAACACGGACAGCACCATGAACAGCTGCTCACTCTCATATGTTTATTGTTTCTATGTTAATTTCCCTGCCAAATTACCCTGAATTAAACGAGTGGGTGTCATTGTGTAATTGTTGGTAATTCCTCGTCAAAGTAGCATCCATAGTCTATATTGCAAAAGGTACTTAAGGGCATGGTTTACTATGATTACTCTGCTGTAATTCAAATTACGCCCAGGTCTAGTAAAAATGGCGTTGCAAGTGAAAAATTTCTTTTTAATGTTATTGTGACTCACAGTTGTCTTTTTGAGTCTCAGCGGGCCCTATTTACTAACAAAAAGTAGTAAATCTGCACCTGAAAACTTACTTTTACATCCAGGTGCAGATTGACGACTTTTTGATATTTACCAACTCCTTAAAAAATCTGCCATGGCAAACTGTGTGCGGCGCAGATTCATTCGGCAATCAAATGATTTCCAGTTTGTGAATCCATTACCTCTGTATGGTGTACTTGGTGGTGGAGATCGTGAAACAGAGGGGATAGATTACAGTTTGTAAATGAACATTTAAAAAAACAAAATATTTGCTGGGAAAATATGTTTTTCTGTGGAGAAACCCCTTTCTGTGCACCTCTACAAACCTAGGAGTGATCACAATCAACAGCTGTTAAATACAATAGGTGTTATGTTCTTTTTTTATTTCTAACTAGCTTACCCGTCACGCGTTGCTGCGTTCTCCGAAGAAAGGAAATTCAAGGAAACTCGTTATGATAACATTCAATTTACATTGTGTCATTTTTATTGAAACGTATTCATTTTAATATGGAAAACATTTCAAAGTGTCATTTTAATTCTATTTATTTATTCGAGTGCTTGTGGATACACAATTTTTTTGTTTTTCCGTCAGGTGCGTACATCAGTATTCGAAAGATTATGAGGGCCCTGGGGGGGGTCCAACATGGCTCGTGGCGTCTCCCTGCAGCCGTGTGCACTACTGTGCACGAAGTTGTTCAGACGGGTATGTATGTTGTTGTTGTTTTCGTTTAGAGGTAAGCCATTTTGTTTTTTTTTGCTAATCTTATGTTTATTCTCTCTTTTCTAGGTCCAACGTGGCCCGTGGTGTCTCCCTGCAGCGATGTGCACCGCTGTGCACGGAGTGGTTCCGATATGCGGCTCTTTTGCAGTTTGAGGTAAGCTATCTTTTCGATTTTACTAATCTAATGATTTTTCTCTCTTTTATAGGTCCAACATGGCTCGTGGCGTCTCCCTGCAGCCGTGTGTACTACTGCACGAAGTTGTTCAGACGGGTATGTATGTTGTTGTTGTTTTCGTTTAGAGGTAAGCCATTTTGTTTTTTTTGCTAACCTTATGTTAATTCTCTCTTTTCTAGGTCCAACATGGCCTGTGGCGTTTCCCTGCAGCGATGTGCACCGCTGTGCACGGAGTGGTTCCGATATGCGGCTCTTTTGCAGTTTGAGGTAAGCTATCTTTTCGATTTTACTAATCTAATGTTTTTTCTCTCTTTTCTAGGTCCAACATGGCTCGTGGCGTCTCCCTGCAGCCGTGTGCACTACTGTGCACGAAGTTGTTCAGACGGGTATGTATGTTGTTGTTGTTTTCGTTTAGAGGTAAGCCATTTTGTGTTTTTTTTGCTAATCTTATGTTAATTCTCTCTTTTCTTGGTCCAACATGGCCCGTGGCGTCTCCCTGCAGCGATGTGCACCGCTGTGCACGGAGTGGTTCCGATATGCAGCTCTTTTGCAGTTTAAGGTAAGCTATCTTTTCTGATCACTAATCTAATGTTTTTTCTCTCTTTTCTAGGTCCAACATGGCTCTTTACGTCTCCCTGCAGCCGTGTGCACTACTGTGCACGAAGTTGTTCAGACGGGTATGTATGTTGTTGTTGTTTTCGTTTAGAGGTAAGCCATTTTGTTTTTTTTGCTAATCTTATGTTTATTCTCTCTTTTCTAGGTCCAACATGGCCCTTGGCGTGTCCCTGCAGCGATGTGCACCGCTGTGCACGGAGTGGTTCCGATATGCGGCTCTTTTGCAGTTTGAGGTAAGCTATCTTTTCGATTGCACTAATCTAATGTTTTTCTCTCTTTTCTAGGTCCAACCTGGCTCGTGGCGTCTCCCTGCAGGCGTGTGCACTACTGTGCACGAAGTTGTTCAGACGGGTATGTATGTTGTTGTTGTTTTCGTTTAGAGGTAAGCCATTTTGTTTTTTTTTGCTAATCTTATGTTTATTCTCTCTTTTCTAGGTCCAACGTGGCCCGTGGCGTCTCCTTACAGCGATGTGCACCGCTGTGCATGGAGTGGTTCCGATACGCGGCTCTTTTGCAGTTTGAGGTAAGCTATCTTTTCAATTTTACTAATCTAATGTTTTTCTCTCTTTTATAGGTCCAACATGGCTCGTGGCGTCTCCCTGCAGCCGTGTGCACTACTGTGCACAAAGTTGTTCAGACGGGTATGTAGGTTGTTGTTGTTTTTGTTTAGAGGTAAGCCATTTTTTTTTTTTTGCTAACCTTATGTTAATTCTCTCTTTTCTAGGTCCAACATGGCCCGTGGCGTCTCCCTGCAGCGATGTGCACCACTGTGCACGAAGTGTTTCTGATATGCGGCTCTTTTGCAGTTTGAGGTAAGCTATCTTTTCAATTTTACTAATCTTATGTTTTTTTTCTCTTTTCTAGGTCCAACATGGCCCGTGGCGTCTCCCTGCAGCGATGTGCACCGCTGTGCACGAAGTGGTTCAGATATGCGGCTCTTTTGCAGTTTGAGGTAAGCTATCTTTTCGATTTTACTAATCTAATGTTTTTTCTCTCTTTTCTAGGTCCAACATGGCTCGTGGCGTCTCCCTGCAGCCGTGTGCACTACTGTGCACGAAGTTGTTCAGACGGGTATGTATGTTGTTGTTGTTTTCGTTTAGAGGTAAGCCATTTTGTGTTTTTTTTGCTAATCTTATGTTAATTCTCTCTTTTCTTGGTCCAACATGGCCCGTGGCGTCTCCCTGCAGCGATGTGCACCGCTGTGCACGGAGTGGTTCCGATATGCAGCTCTTTTGCAGTTTAAGGTAAGCTATCTTTTCTGATCACTAATCTAATGTTTTTTCTCTCTTTTCTAGGTCCAACATGGCTCTTTACGTCTCCCTGCAGCCGTGTGCACTACTGTGCACAAAGTTGTTCAGACGGGTATGTATGTTGTTGTTGTTTTCGTTTAGAGGTAAGCCATTTTGTTTTTTTTGCTAATCTTATGTTTATTCTCTCTTTTCTAGGTCCAACATGGCCCTTGGCGTGTCCCTGCAGCGATGTGCACCGCTGTGCACGGAGTGGTTCCGATATGCGGCTCTTTTGCAGTTTGAGGTAAGCTATCTTTTCGATTGCACTAATCTAATGTTTTTCTCTCTTTTCTAGGTCCAACCTGCTCGTGGCGTCTCCCTGCAGGCGTGTGCACTACTGTGCACGAAGTTGTTCAGACGGGTATGTATGTTGTTGTTGTTTTCGTTTAGAGGTAAGCCATTTTGTTTTTTTTTGCTAATCTTATGTTTATTCTCTCTTTTCTAGGTCCAACGTGGCCCGTGGCGTCTCCCTACAGCGATGTGCACCGCTGTGCATGGAGTGGTTCCGATACGCGGCTCTTTTGCAGTTTGAGGTAAGCTATCTTTTCAATTTTACTAATCTAATGTTTTTTCTCTCTTTTATAGGTCCAACATGGCTCGTGGCGTCTCCCTGCAGCCGTGTGCACTACTGTGCACAAAGTTGTTCAGACGGGTATGTAGGTTGTTGTTGTTTTTGTTTAGAGGTAAGCCATTTTGTTTTTTTTGCTAACCTTATGTTAATTCTCTCTTTTCTAGGTCCAACATGGCCCGTGGCGTCTCCCTGCAGCGATGTGCACCACTGTGCACGAAGTGTTTCTGATATGCGGCTCTTTTGCAGTTTGAGGTAAGCTATCTTTTCAATTTTACTAATCTTATGTTTTTTTTCTCTTTTCTAGGTCCAACATGGCCCGTGGCGTCTCCCTGCAGCGATGTGCACCGCTGTGCACGAAGTGGTTCAGATATGCGGCTCTTTTGCAGTTTGAGGTAAGCTATCTTTTCGATTTTACTAATCTTATATTTTTTCTGTCTTTTCTAGGTCCAACATGGCCCGTGGCATCTCCCTGCAGCCGTGTGCACTACTGTGCACCAAGTTGTTCAGACAGGTATGTATGTTGCTTTTTGTTTATGTTAGAGGTAAGGCATATTTTTATTTTTGCTAATCTTATGTTTTTTCTCTTTTTTCTAGGTCCAACATGGTCCGTGGTGTCTCCGTGCTCCCTGCAGCGATGTGCACCGCTGTGCACGAAGTGGTTCCGATATGGCTAAGTGTCTCTATTTAAAAGTAGCTCTGTCTGTGTGTACCTAAGTTTAGGCTGGATATATGTGTGTAACTCTGTGTGTGTGGCGCTCTGTGTGTGTGGCTCTGTATGTGTGTGTGGCTCTGTGTGTGTGTTGCTCAGTATGTGTGGGTCTGTGTATGTCTGTGTAGTTCTATGTGTGTAGCTGTGCGTGTGTGTAGCTCAGTGTATGTGTAACTCAATAAGTGCATAGTTGCCTCCATGTGTGTGTATAGATGGCTCAGTATCTTTATGTGGCTGGCTCACTATGTGTGTTAGGTGACTCTATGTCTGTGGCTAGCTCTGTATGTGTAAGTCAGTGGCTATGTATGTGGATGTCTGTAGCTCTGTATATTGTGGCTCTGTATGTATGTCTGCGTGATACACTTTGTATGTGTGTGGCTCTGTGTGGGTGGGTCTGTATGTGTGTGGGGTTGGCCCGCTCTCTCACTACGTCACTCTCTCTCTCCCTAACTCTGTCTCTCACTACCTCACTCTCTCTCTCACTAACTCACTATCTCTCTCACTATCTCACTATCTCTCACACTACTACACTATCTCTCACTAACTCACTCTCTCTCTACCTCTCTCTCTACCTCACTACTCAACTCTCTCTTTCTCACAGCATCACAATATCCCTACCACAGTAAATATCTCTCTCTCTAACACACTACTTCACAACTTCACTCTCTCTCTATCTCACTACCTCACTCTCTCTACATCAGTACCTCACTCTATCTATTTCTATCTCACTATCTCACTCTCGCTACCTCACTATATCACGACACACTCTCTCAAAACTTCACTACATCACTCTCTCACTACCTCACAACTTCACTCTTTCTCTCTAACTCACTAATTCACTCTCTCTCTATCTCACTACCTCACACTCTCTCTATATCACTACCTCACTCTATCTATTTCTATCTCACTATCTCTCTCTCACTACCTCACTATATCATGACACACTCTCTCTAAAGTTCACTACATCACTCTCTCACTACCTCACAACTTCACGCTCTCTCTATCTCACTACCTCACTCTTTCTCTCTCAAATACACTAACTCACTTTCACTCTCTCATTCACTACCTCACTCTCTCTCTAGCTCACTACTTCACAACATCACTCTCTGTTTCTATCTCAATACATCACAACAACTTTCACCCTCACTACCTCATTCTTTCACTACCTCACTCTCTCTATCTCTCACTACCTCACTCTCTATCTACTTCACTCTCTCACAAAAAACTCTCACTACATCACTACTCAAAATATATCTATAACACTATCTCACTCTCTCTCTCCCTAACTCTCTCTCTAACATCACTCTATCTATTTCGATATCACTCTCACTACCTCACTATAACACAACTCACTCCCTCAAAAATTCACTACATCACTCTCTCGCTAACTCACTCTCTATCTCACTACCTCACAATTTCACTCTCTCTCTCCAACTCACTACGTCACTCTCTATCTCACTAACTCACTCTCTCTTTCTATCTCACTATGTCACTTTCACTCTCTCTTTCACTACCTCAATCTTTCTCTATCTCACTACGTCACAACATCACTCACTGTTTCTATCTCACTACCTCACAAAATCCCTCTCCCTCACTAACTCACTCTTTCACTACCTCACTCTCTCTGTCTCTCACTACCTCACTCTCTATCTACCTCACTCTCTCTCACTACATAACTCTATATACATCACTACTCCCCTCTATCTATATCACTACCTCACTATCTCACAACTTCTCTCTCTAAAAACATCACTACCTCACTCTCTCACTACCTCACTCTCTATCTCACAACATCACAACTTCACTCTCTCTCTCTCTAACTCACTACATCACTCCCTCTCTATCTCTCTACCTCACTTTTTCTATCTCACTAACTCACTTTCACTGTCTCTCTTTCACTACCTCTCTCTCTATCTCACTACATCACAACATCACTCTCTGCTTACATCTGACTACCTCACAACATCCCTCTCCCTCACTACATCACTGTTTCAATACCTCACTCACTCTATCTCACTACCTCACTCTCTCGCACTACCTCACTCTCTCTCACTACCTCACTCTCTTTCTATATCTCACTACCTCACTCTCTCTCTGCTAATGCAATAGGTATCACATATGCAAAATATTACGCTAATGCCATCAGAAATGACAATGCCATTTATTTAGGGATAAAAAAAAGCAATACCAATAGCTCTACCTATAATATTGCCGAGACCATTGCATTGTAAATGCTTGTTGTATATATAGATACAGCACAGAAAATTCATGGACTTACTGTTAGCAGTAGGCATACCGGCGATTCACAAAAGTCAAAATTTGCAACTACAGTTTTCGGCTGTTTTCAGCATTCTAAAATTATTCCAGACGTCGTCCTTGGAAGCTGTAACAGTCACAGCTTTCTAGGAGTAGCAAAAGACACATGTTTACACATCTGTAAAGGCAACAGGTATACATTTAGTCATGCAGAAAACATGAAATATGCACAAAAAAATGTTGTTTTAACATGCAAAATACTTTTACCATGTAGAAACCCATTTTCCTACTTCCTCACAATATTGGGGATGCCTCCCCATTCATATACTGGATAAGGACTAACCCTCTGATTAACAGGAGAAATGTCCACTGTATTCTGAGAAGGAATGTGCTGAAAAAGGTTTCTGCGTTTACACTAACTTTTTGTGGGTTTTACCTACTTTAGCAGGCATCAGTCTTCTGGAACGCATACAACCCACCTTTATAAACTTTATAAAATTACATGTAACATGACATCGTACAGGTGTAATTTCATGTATGAGTGGGACAATATGAGTTTAAATTCCTGTTTTCTACATGGGATGTATGTGTTTACACATGTAAATAAACGTTTTAGTAAATGCAAGTTAAATGTAGGTGTACAAATCCCTTTTATGACTTGGACCAATAGACGCTTGTCTTGGTGATTGATATGAATTTCCTAAATGTAAAGTAATTGTTGAAGGCTTAAACGTACACCAGTAGGAAATTCTCTGATTTTAATCAAGAGCAACTCGAGATAGGGCCAGGAATTTTAATTTTTAACAATTTCTACTCTATATTACAAAGGAACTATGGGCCTGATTTAAAGTAAAGCAGTAATTACTCTGTCCATCAGAGTGGGGGAGAACATTACGTCCACCACTCTAATGGACAGAGGAGTCCCATAATAGTTTTTGAAAGCTCTTTTTATTGGGTTTGAACACATGACACACACACATATTACTGGTTCCATATCCACAAGGTATTATACCATAGAGTATTCTACAGACAACAGCTCCCCATGAGCAATATGAGCACATCACAATGTACAAGCACAAGCGGTAAACAGTGATCTTCATTGCTGAGAGGGGGGTACAATAATACTGGGAATATAGAGTTTCATGGAGGACGCTCTTCCAAAGGGTAAACTAGTGGATGCAACAATGCTCTCCACGGCTCAATATTATCCTGTGCCTTGTAGTCTGTTTTGGCTAGTGTCATTCTGTGTGCCTCCGCCGTTGTCCTTTCTGTCATGTCCGGTATCCAGCTACCTAACTCTGGGATTTTTTTGCTCAGCAAATGAATTGCCACACGGCGTTACCAGTAGGACCGTGAGCGGAACAAATCTCTTTTTGATTTTACATTTGCTTGTAATGATATCAGTTCCCAATAAATGTGATAGTAACTAGCCTCCTGAGCACCACACTTGGAGCAGTAACTTGAGGCATCAGGGTTTAAGCGATGTGGCATTGCAGGGGTCATGTACGTGTGGAGTACAAAATTGAAGTGGAGTAAATTAAACCTAGCAGTGCTTGAGAAATCTTTAATTAGTGTTAATGCCTGTTTCCATTGTATCTGAAAAAGCTCAGTCACAGTCTGCCTCCCATCTTGCCTGCGAATGTATTGGGAATTTGGGCGTTCTTTCCCTAATTGCCGCACACAGCAGCATGATGATTTCATGCCTGCAGACCACGTGGACCAATAGGCCCAGAGTAGCAGATCACAAGGACTGCAAATTTAGACATCACCCCTGACTCAGAAGTGATCTCTGTACCTTTCAGACAAATTGCTTGCCATTCGTCGGTTTTGAAAAACAAATTACTAATGCCTCCCAGACCCATGGAGTTGAATTCCTTGAGTGTGGGGGTCATTATATGCACTTTATCTGTTCACCAACACTAGGTTTGCCCTGGTGGTGAAAGACAGTAACAAAATACATTATGCCTTCAGCCCTAAATAGGGTGGGTGATGTGATACCCTTACTCCACTGGCCAGCATCCATCATGCCATAGGCGTAAGTTTGCCATTGAAGGAGCCAACAGGGCACAGCCAACAGAATGTTGATAATCTGCCTAACTCCAGGTAGGGCAAGGTGACCGAGAGTTTGGTGGGCAGGTAGTCCATCACATTTGTAACAGAGCACCCTGTAAGTCAAACTTTTAATTGTATTGTATTGTATGTGGTTTTTGTATAGCGCATGCTGTCACCCTACGGGTATCCTGGCGCTTTTTGATTTAAACCATCAACTTCAGATGAAAGGGAGGTGAGCACAGAGATACACTAGCAGGTCGGAAAGAGCCAGGTTTTCAGACTACCTCTGAAGCTCATGAGGGACTCACTCCGTCTGATACTCAACGGGAGTTCATTCCAGAGGCACGCCGCAACCACCCGGAAGGCCTGCCCCCCAGCCTGGACCTCTTAAATCTTGGGACTTCCAGTAGGCCAGCTCCCGCCGAGCGGAGCTGTCTCTGTGGCCGACACCAGGAGAAGCAGCCCTGCAATGGGACTGGGCCTAAGTTGTGTATCGCTTTGAATACCAGGCACAGAGATTTAAACAATACCCTCTCTTTGACCGGCAGCCAATGCAAGTCCCGTAAGGCCTGGGCTGATGAGGCACTTCGATTCCTCTTTAGGGCCAGTTTGGCCGCAGCTGACTGTGCTCTCTGCAGCCCGTCAATAACAATCTGGGTAGCCCCCAAGTACAGGGAGTTACAATAGTCCAGCCTGCTCAGCACAATGCTTCTCACCACCAGTGAACGCTTGTCATCTGGAAGGATCGGGAAAAGTCGACGCAACATCCGTAACAAACCGAAGCACAGGCCGGCTGTCTTGTTGGCCTGTGACTCCATTTGTAGGTTTCTGTCGAGCAGAACCCCTAGATTTCTTAATGTGTCAGACGGGGGCACTGACTCCTCCTCCGGAGTAAGCCTGAACTCCCTCGGTAGGTGCTTCGTTAGCCCTGCTGGAGCGCAGTACAACACCTCTGTTTTTACCCCGTTGAACTGCAGTGAGTTCTTCCGGAGCCAGCTGGCTGTATGTCGCATGCATTCTTGGAATGTGTCCATCGAGACTGCATTTTTTCCCTCCAGGGAAAAGGCCAGATGTGTATCATCTGCATAATTAACCACCTCTACCCCAAATGATTTAATGAGGGGGAGGAGAGGCTGCAGATATAAATTAAACAGGATGGGGCTAATGGCTGACCCCTGTGGGACCCCGTGAGCTACTGGCGTCTTGAGGACGGAAAAGGGTGCCAGTGTAATCACCTGCTGTCGCCCTGTAAGATAGGATCGTAGACACTGCAGTGCGCATCCCCGCACCCCCATTCTCTCCAGTCTTCCTAGCAGGATAGTGTGGTTTACCGTGTCGAATGCGGCCGACATATCTAGAAGCACCAACACCGTGACATTCCCGTTGTCGGCCCGCATTCTCAGTTTGTCCAGCATCAGAGTCAGTGCGGACTCCGTCCCGTGTGCTGGGCGGAATCCAAACTGATCTCTATCCAACAACTGGTTTTCCTCCAGGAAGCTGGATAGTGACCCACCCACTGCTTGTTCCAGGATCTTGATCGGGAAGGGCAGCAAGGAGATGGGTCTGAAGCTTTCCGCTTTGGCGGGGTCCAAGGAGGGTTTTTTTTTAACAGGGGTGTCACCACCGCCTGCTTCCAGCCATCTGGGACCGATCCCTCCTCGAGGGACTGGTTGCAGATGCGTTGCAGCCAGGGAAGGGTTGGAAGGCCATATGTCTTCCAGATTTTTACCAGCAAGGGGTCTTCCAGTGAATCCGAGGAGACACTATGTACCAGATTGTTGAAAATACAATCCTTAAGGTCTGGGAACCTTTCCAGGGTAGCTGGCTGGTATGGATTCCCTTCCGTCTTTTGTGGTGAGAGGTCGTAGTCACTAGGCTCGTGACCTTGCAATCTGGCAACAATCTTTGCCACTTTTTCTGTAAAGTGACAAGCTATTTTGTTGCACAGATCCTGTGATGCTATTATCTTGTTGCCAAGACAGACTGGGGCAGAAAGCTCCCTGACTATTTTAAACAACGCTTTCGTGCTGTTGGGGGCTTGTAGGATGGAGTTGGCGTAGAAATCTGCTTTACACTCCAGGATCAGCTTCTTATATTTACCCTGTACCAGTTTTAGTTCTTGTTTGTCCACCTCTAGATTCTTCGTACGCCACTTCCTTTCTGCCTTTTTACATACCCGTCTCAGCATTTTCAGCTCGTCCGTGTACCATGGGGTGGATGGTTTCTTCCTACTTTTTATTCTTTTAATTGGGATCAGCCTGTCAAGAGCTCCTGTAACAAATTTGTGGTAGGCTTTGTAGTTCCCCTCTACCGTGTCCTGAATACCGGACAGGTCAGCCCTGGGAGGGGACAGGTGGGCATTTTTTCTGCCAAGCTTTGCCCACTCCCTACCTGTACGAAATGCCGCTAAGTGTCTGGTGAAGCCCGATATCCCTCCTAACTTAATTTTGAGCCGGATTAGGTAGTGGTCCGTCCAGCTTTGCGGTGTAATATCAAGTACGTCAATATCTAGAGGGTTGGCAAAGAGGAGGTCAAGGATATGACCACCCTGGTGGGTCGTGGAATTTACCAATTGTACCAAGTTCAAGTTGTTGCAGGTATCTTTCAGGTCTCTCAGATGGTGTCCCAGCGAGCCATTATCCCACAGATTGAAGTCTCCCAAGATCACCATTCTGGAATGAGTTAATGCAAGGCTCACCACTACATCCAGGAAAGCCTTATAGGATGTGGCACTTCCTGGCGATCTGTAGCAGACTAAGGGCCAGATGTAGGTCGGTCGGTAACGGCCGAAAATCGGTATTTTCGGCCGTTACCGACCGGTATGTACGAATTGGTATGTAGGGGCATATTTTGACAGAATCGGTAAGTTTACCGATTCGGTAAATTTACCGATTCTGTAAAATACCGAATCGGTATTTTTACCGATTCAGTAATTCCCAGATGTAGGTGGGACTCTTAGTCTTAGTCTTAGTCTGAGTCCCAAAGGCCCTACAAATTCGGTATTTTAACACACAATCCAATTGGGTGTTAAAATACTGAATTCAGGTGTGCATTCACATGTGTGCATGCACACCTAGCCATGTGACAGACAGACATGCCCTTAGGGCATGTCTGTGTGCCACATGGCGCACATGCCTATTTTTGGGGTGCCAGAGGGTGTCAAATTGACACCCCCTGCACCTTTGCCAAATTCGGTATTTACCGATTTACAGAATCGGTATTGCCCATTGATTCCTATGGGCTTCAAGGCCCATAGGAATCAATGGGCAATACTGATTCGGTATTTACAGAATCGGTAAATACCGAATCTTTAAGATTCGGTATTTACAGATTCTGTAATACCTACATCTCCCCCCTTCATATTTACCAACTCTTAAATACCGAATCGGTAAAATTCGGTATTTAAGAGTCGGTAAATATGAATTACCTACATCTGGCCCCAAGCCTGTTAACATGTTTCCTCCCTGTCCCTGTATCATGAGACCCATGGTTTCAATCCCCGCAACATCCTCAACCTGCAAGGCGGAATAGTTCAGTTCCTCCTTGAAAATTACGCCGACTCCCCCTCCTCTGCCCTTCCCTCTTGGGGTATGCAGGATGTTATATCCCGAAGGGCAGGCGAACCCTAATTCTACCCCGGTATCAACGCTGATCCAGGTTTCGGTTAGGAACAGGGCATCCAACCGCAGATCTTCTATCAGGGAAGCTACTTCCGTGTGATGTTTTATGAGCGAGCGTGTATTTAGTAGCCCACATGTCAGTTCGATTTTCCTGTTATGGAGGGGAGTGGGCTGCAAGGCACTAAGCAAACCTCCCCTCTTGCCTAATTCCAGGAGATCCTCCCTTGAATATGTCAGTATCCCTGCCCCTGGGGGTTGACGCGCAGCGTGGCTGGCCCTGAGCCCGTCCGGGGCGCGGACGGGCGCAGACGGGCTTACCTCTGGCGCGTCTCCGGCGCGCAGGCGCTGCACGCTTGCATATCCCGCCTTAAGTAGCTCTGGGCTGAGGACCTGGCCACTAGAGCGCTCACCAAAATGGTGCCCGTCAAGTGTCCTGTCCTCCCCCAAGATGACAACCAGCAATGCAAAAGTGCAGGGGGCTCCCGCTCTGGCAGCGTAGGGAGCAGTGCAAAGATCGTATTTTTATGGTGCAAGTAAGTGGCGGTGACTAAGCGAAGGGGATACAATACTAAAAACATTTAATTTAATTAAGAACAACACATTTAATCACCATCTTTTAAAACATTAAAAGACAAGAAATCAGTGCAGCCTTATTTTATAAATGAACTTAAAAAATATTTTTAGCAGCGGTGGAAAAAACGAGGCAGCCTCTAAATTCATTGTGAATAGAAATTTACAGGTGGAAGAGGTTGGCTATTGGTGATGCAACATTACCCATTGACATTAATGAAGTGAAAGCCTAAAAGCTTCTAAAACACACACCAAAACATAGATTATAAAAGAGAAAATGCTGGCTAGCAAAACTACAGAAGAATTAAATAAAGCTATCAGTGAGCAATTGGACCAATTAACTAACAAAGTAGGACTCACTAAAATGAATATTACATGAGGAGAAACCCTTAGCTGCCATCTGGAAACATTATCTAGATATCTCAGATTGAACTGAATATTGTAAATGGTTTGTCACATTAAGATTCCAGAAAAGTAGCTGCTAATTATTGTAGATGTCTGCTTTTTATTCCCAAAATTTGCTTTGTCCTGGACTCTTGCAACATGTTTCTTTTCTGCAAACCCTCTATGTAAGAGCTGCTGCCGATAATTACTTTATTTGAGGCCAAGCATGCTTTGCAGATTTGTATCAACAACAAGATATTTACCTTAATATGTAGGACTTTTAGGTGTTGTACACTTGTTCTGGTTTCAATATATGCTTTGAATCTGAAGAATTCCTTTCTGATCTGTAGTCTCGACAAAAATTGGAAAACTATGCAATACTCAAGAAGCACAGCCTACAGTTCCAGATTTATGAAGACAACATTCAAATCTTCCTTAAATTGGGGACAAAATGAGCAGTTGCTAGAACACTGAATGCCTGACCACTTTCACCATGCTCAGGATAAGGCTGCTTGTTCCTCAACAAAGCAAAAACAGAATTGCTAAAGCCTGGTTAAACATGAACAACACGCTCATTTTTATCTAGCCTATTGTGTTAAAGGAAACTTCTTGCCCAGTGAAAAAGTTCAGAGATCTGGTATATTGAGCACACTCTCAACAAACATGCCAAGGGCATAAACCATGAAATGACTATACTGACAAGGTTCCTCTAGTTATTGAATTCATCACTTTGTTGTGATCTGTAATCTTTTGCAGTCGACATGTATACGGGTCTCGCCTAAGACAGCACATGCACTGTGCCATACAGGACCTTTTGTTATTTTACAATCGCTTTAGAGCCCTCCAATTTTCTTTCTTCTAATTCATTACCAAATGTGGGCTTAACATCCTTTTCTTGGGGCTATTAATCCCTTAGAGCATGGACCTATTACTTGTACCCTTCCATTGCTTCGTTTTCAGGCACTACTTATTTTCTTTTTGTTTAAGCCTTCTACGAAATGTATGTTTAATTGGCAGCATTATACGTTATATAATTGGTATTACAACACATGATACTTTTGTAAGTTATCAGTTGGAACATGTTACAAAATGGCCCCTGTTTTCACTGTTCCTGCATAGCACGCAGTCCTATGTTGATTTCTGTATTCATGCATGTAATGACCCTCATTTGCTGGCAATCCGTTGTGTGATCTAGACTGTACACCGGTTAAAATGCGTCACGCCGGGTTTATGAATTAATAAATCCCCTTTCTGTTTGAATACCACTGTGTTTTTGCATGAGGGCACGCTCTACAAATTTGTTAATACAGATTTAATTACAGGCTTGCTCCGCAGGTCAGCGTGCCACCTTCTACGGGCTGGAGGTTCCCAGAAGGAGCACGTATATATAGACAGAAGACTAAAAGAATAAAATAATTGCTGCACTATTGGAGGTCTGCACTCATCTTTTCTTCCGAGCAATTGGAGGTATTACGAGGTGAGTGATATATATATATATATATATATATATATATATATATATATATATATATATATATATATATATATATATATATATATATATATATATGTATGTACAGAGGTGCAACTAGAGCCAAATTTCGGGGGAGGGGGGCTGAATCTTTACTCAATAGGCAGAGTGGAGCTTCAGGGGCTCTTAGAATGGGTGAAACAACAGCAAGGCCTCATTAACTCAAATGGTCTTTTAAAGACCTGTGAAGTGCTCGGGTGCGGCTGTGCGTGTGCCCGCTAAGCTGTCTCATCCTGGACTGCCACACACGGCGGGGGGGGGGCTGAAGCCCTCTGAGTCCAATGGGTGTTGCGCGCTGTGTATGTATATGTATGTGTATATATTTATATATATATATCAAACTTCACTGACATATTAACACACAACATCAATAAACAACCAAATATTCTTGTTCTGTTTCTTTTAGTTGTTATTTATTTTTCTTAGACAGCCAGAAAAAGCCAACACATGTTTTGCGCTCCACTGCACTTCTTCAGGGCCTATAATTTTTCTAAAATCTTGTTATTCTTGTGTTCATCTTCATTTCAATGGTCCTTTTTCTCTAAAATCTTTATACAACATATATTTTATCCTCTTCTTTATCCATTCTAATTCCTGTTCTTCTGAGAAGTGTTCTATATGGTTCCACTTGATAAGGTCGCAAAGCGGCTGGAAGCTTCCTGGTCTCTCTCTTTCCGCGTTGAAAAACGGAGAGAGACAGACCAGGATGCAGATGCAAGCTCGTATTGAGCCAGAAGGCTAATCAGGGTATGCAATTAATTTCCCCAATTTAAGGGACACTATTTATTTTTGCTTCTTCACACTTTGTTAAACATGATCCGTATCGAAAGACAAGACATTGCCCTTTCTTTCACATTCCCAAACTGGTTAAAGTCATCTTTTGCTCCCATTATAAGGTTCTTGTGCATTCCACCCATTGAACATCTCTAGAGAAGTATCACCCTCTCCCCCCTTGCAAATATTCTTAGAATAACTCTGACACTGTGTGACAACCTCTCTACTATTTTTCTACCATCAAGATGTCCCCAGTTTATTTACAAGGTGTTGCCAGTTCCTTTCTCTTGCTTAACAATAATGTTCTCATTCTCCCCAGTTGCCCTTGTATCCACATTCATATTCTTCCAAAGTTTTCACTTCTGCCTTCCACCCAGTCACCTGTGCATCCCTCCATTCCTATCCTTTCAGAATGTTCATTCTTATCTCGCACCTCACAGAAGAATTTCTATCTTCCACCAATTCTCTTCCCCCCCATCCCTGCCCTACTCACTTACTACAGCTTGAAAAACAAGATGCTGATGTGACAACTGTGTGGCCCTGGTCCTTCTGGATCTCTGTTCAGCCATAAATATAGTCCCCCATGTATGTCTCCTAAATTGCCTCTTTATGACACAGATTCACGATAAGGCTTTAGCCAGGATCATCTCTTAACTGCAATTTACTCCCACCCCCTTTCCACTCAGGTTTCAATCCACTTTCTGATGGGGATTCGTGTGGCTCATTTCTTAGCCTGGTACATTTCGATCTCTATGTACTTCCCTTTGTACAGTTCATCAACTCCTGTGACTTCAGCCTAATGTACCATGCAAATCACACTCACATGCTGGTTAAACATTTTGATCAATTTATTTCAGTCAGGGAAACATTCAAAAAATATATTCTCAACATCGTGTCCTTGATAAATAAAAGGTCCCTGAAACTCCCTGCTAAAACTAAGATCATTATGATCAGTGGCAGTAACAGCTCATCTCCCTGGCTCTCATTGGCCCTTACAAATAGGAACACTGCTATGTCCTACTATTTGTGTCCACAACCTTCTGGTCTACTTTGGCCATAACGTTTCTTACTGCTTGGGTCAAAAAAGCTTCTTCCACTTGCTTCCTCCCAAAAAAAGATTACTCAGAAAAAAATCAAATTTGCCTTCCCCCTTCCACAAGCCAAGTGAGGTGCAAGCTGTTATCACTGGTCTCCTGGATTACTGTTTCTCTACCTAAGCTCTTTCTTTTCCTAGATCTAGCATCTTGAACACATTCAAAATATGGCTATCAGATTGATTTTCAATCTATCCGCTGTCCCTATGTCTGACTCGTTATATTGGCTCCCCTCCCTTCAAGGCAAATTTTCTCACTATAGTCCTTCCTGTCTTTTTAGGTCTTACTCTACTAAGCTGTACCTTGTCCCACGTCATCACTACTTTTTGTGCAGGAGAACGTGCTTTTTCTGTGGTTGCAGCCGATCGCTGGAACAATGTCTTCTCCCATTCGGAAAAGCCTTAAATATGTGGGGTTTCTCATTTTAAACTCCAACATTTTACTGTATATCCTGTAGCGCCAGAACAACTGTTTTTAAAGTAATTGCATGCTTTACAAATCCTCACATAGATACATAAATAAATAATTAAAAACTGATTGACACCACTATTAGAATTATAATGATGCAGGGAACAGAGTTTTTTTCCATAATACATATGCTACATAATATCCGGGTCTAATTGTGTGTCAACACGAAGGCAATAACTTTGTAGAGAGTGTGTGTGTGTTTGTGTACATGCGTGTGTATGTGTGTGACAGGCCTAGAGCATAGAAAGCTAATATACTGAATGATAATGCTAACATTGTGGGTGAGATTTCCATATTAACCTTAGATATTATTTCAGAACTCTAAGTTGATACTAGTAGCGTTAACAAAACTGAGAACTGAAACTTTTATGCTATCTGGAAACTACAGAACTACTTACAGTGATTAGAGCTTTAAGGCCATGATGCCTCGTACGATCAGACCTGAAAGGCAATAGAACAACCTGCATTTGCCTGCCTTATATGTGATACTGCAACAGAGGCTTTGTTGGGGTTCCAGTTCATGGATATGAGAAACTTTGCAGGAGTTTCCCTCCTCTCTACATAGAAAATAATTTGATAAGAAAGTATAAAGACTAAGGGGCTCATTAGTATGCTGGGTGGATCGTCACTGCCCGCATGGCGGTGGTAATCCGCCCGACATTTCATCCCGCCTGCATGCAAATTTTCCCCACCATATTACTATGGCGGGGGGGATACCGGTGGGCAGAAACACCGTCGACCGGGAGGAAAAGCTGTTCAGATGGTGATGGTGTCTGGTAGACCCCGCTATCCATATTTAGATACATGCGGGCTTTTGCCTTTCCCTGGCGGCATTGGGATGCGGTCCTCAACATTGGGGGCCCGTAGCGGGCCCCCAGCGATTCTGGGGTCGGTGGGGGGTGCACATGGGGGGTACCTATGGTACCCCCTGCATTTTAATGTACAAGGTGGCAGGCAGTGCGCTGTGCCTGTCACATTGTGCATTGAAATGCACAACTTACATTTTTGGCATTGCGGTCGGCGGTGCTTTAAGCACCACCCGCCGCAATGTCAAAAATGCAGGATGCGCCCGCCAGTGTGGCGGGTGCATCCTAATTGTAGTTGCGGGACCACTGCATGCATTGCGGTGGTCCCGTTTCCCGGGGCTCTCTGCCCACCATACTAATTAGCCCATAGGTTTGAAGATCTGAGAGGGGGAGACAAAAGGACTGATTGCTACGGCAACATGCTGAGGTGCTGAGATCTGATTGCAGACCCAATGGCTTTATAAGGTATGCAAGAATCCTTAGAGGGCCTGGCTAGAAATATTGAGGGTGTTCTAAGAACCATTCAGCCAATATAGCCATTGTGAGGCTCCAGATACATGTGTAGGGTTTAGGTAGGGATTAGACTTATTGAATACGTAATGTAGAAATGTATGATGAAATATGCTTAGGATTTTCCCAATGTTCATTTTGTTTTTAGGGCTCGGACTCCTCCCCACTGAAAGTGGGAGGAGTTAGAGAACTAATGTTAAAGAAGGAAAAAAAAGAAGTATCTCCTAGGGCCTTGGCGAGAGGAATTCCACACATTCCTTAGCGTTTTCTGTCATCTGGCCAGTGACTCGTCTTCCTTGTGTTTTCGTTTTAATAGGCTTGAAGTGATAGGGTAAATGTAGTTTTGTTCCGCCATTTTGGGCATATTTCGTTCGTGCTCGCGCAAAGAAGTACATAAATTATAATTAGGAGCTGTCAGGGTGCCTCCGTTAGTGAATCCAGATGGCCGGGCGCGTTCACAATTCTGCAGCGCTCAGCGCGCAGCTTCCTTGTTCTTGCATGTTATGACTATGTTGCGTTGTATGACTAAATGGGGATACGGTAATGGCGCCGCTTTAATTTCTTTCGTATGTCACTGAGGTCCAGACATGCCGATCATTGCGGTGGTCTCCGGGGCTTGTTTACATTTGGGCACTGGAAATACGGGGTACGAAGCAGAGTCGTCATTTAATCAGGACTTGTCATTTGCTGGTTTGTGCACACCGTTGCAGCTTCTGCCGCTCTCAGAGCTCTCTATCTTTGTCGAAGTTTAAACCCTGCTTCCTCCGTTTGTGTGTCTTTTACTTGCCGCGGGTTGTGTGCAGAATTACGCTGCAGCTGATGTCCAGAAGAAAGCGGAAAGAAAACTGCGGCGCATCGCTGCTCTCCGGCTGATTGGCTATATTATATATTTATAACGCCCAAGAATTGCTCTTTCTCTGTATTCGTTCCTGCGGTATTTTTAGGCGAACATAATAGTTTCATGCATGGAGGGTAAACATTAATTTTAATCTGAGTGATGTCATCTGCGTATAACAAGACTAGAGGCAACGACCCCCTCGTGATGATTTATCGAAGCGCCTCTCACATTTCGATGCTCGGCTCTTTAGATGCTTAATGCTTAATGCGAAGTTTACCGAATGTCCAGTACAATTTACTTTTCCGTGCAGAATGTTTAATATATTATTAAAATGTTATTCACAACTTTTGGATTCATAATCATGCCGCATTCTAGGCGGGAATGCCAGGCTGGGAAGCACAACTAAGGGAGGCGGTGGCCTCCTTCCAGACCGCGCGCCCCTCCCTGGCACCCAGGGGCGGGCTCGCGCTCCTTGCCGTGGTCACCCCCGCCTTGCCAGAGATGAGTTCCAGCTGTCTGCCTGGGGTTCCGCGCTGCACATCTCTCGCGTGCCCTTTCTCATGCTCTGATGTCACGTGCTCCCCGTAGATCGGGCACCCTTCCGATTCTGGGCAAAGGGCCGGGCCTCTTTCCTTTCCAAGATTGCCGAAATTCAACGGGAAACTACGGGATCCAGCCAGTGGGCATCTCGGGCCGACATTGGTGCCACCCGGGTGCTGCTGCAGCTCTCCGGTGCATCGTGGGATTTGTAGTGTAACACTTCCTCTTTACCCTGCTCCTAATCCCCATTAGTCACCTAGTGTCAGTTCTCCCTTCTGTGCCTGTTCCCACACAAGCTTGCATCTTTCCTGTTCTTCTCTCCTGTAGTCTTACGTCTCTCGTTCTCGGTACCTTCTGGGAAGGAAAATTAATAAATAAGACATACCATTCTATTCTGTATACCACGAACATGCCTGGAGATAATGTGTTCGGGTTTATGCTGTAAAAATAGCATTTGCCTGCAGTTATAGTTGGACCAGCTTGGAGGTCGGCCGCTCTAGCTGTTAAGCCACATCCTCTAGTCTGCCTGTTAAGAAACGTTAATATTTTTTGGGACCTGTCTGTCTACGCGTTTTTAGCCTTCAACTGAAGTCTGAAGCTTTTCTTTTTTTCCTCTCCCCTATAGCACACCAGTTTCTCTCTTTCGCTTTAAGCTCCTGTTCTGCAGAGCTTGGCGGCACGTGGAGCACAAAGAGCTTCTGTGATCTAACTTCTCTCCACTAACACTCTCCACTAACACTCTCCAATAACACTCTCCACTACCACTCTCCACTACCACTCTCCACTAACGCTCTCCACTAACACTCTCCACTAACACTCTCCACTACCACTCTCCACTACCACTCTCCACTACCACTCTCCACTACCACTCTCCACTACCACTCTCCACTACCACTCTCCACTACCACTCTCCACTAACAGTCTCCACTAACACTCTCCACTAACACTCTCCACTAACACTCTCCACTCTCCACTAACACTCTCCACTAACACTCTCCACTAACACTCTCCACTAACACTCTCCACTAACACTCTCCACTAACACTCTCCACTAACACTCTCCACTCTCCACTACCACTCTCCACTACCACTCTCCACTAACACTCTCCACTAACACTCTCCACTCTCCACTACCACTCTCCACTACCACTCTCCACTACCACTCTCCACTAACACTCTCCACTAACACTCTGCACTAACACTCTCCACTAACACTCTCCACTAACACTCTCCACTCTCCACTACCACTCACTACTACCACTCTCCACTACCACTCTCCACTACCACTCTCCACTACCACTCTCCACTACCACTCTCCACTACCACTCTCCACTAACACTCTCCACTACCACTCTCCACTACCAATTACCACTCTCCACTACCACTCTCTACTACCACTCTCCACTACCACTCTCCACTACCACTCTCCACTCTACACTACCACTCTCCACTAACACTTTCCACTAACACTCTCCACTCTCCACTACCACTCTCAACTACCGATGACAGAGCACACTTACACGAAGGACATCACAGGCAGCAGCTGTGCAAGCTTGTTACACTCACAAGGATACCACAGGCAGCTGAGGTGCAAGCTTCTCCCACTCACAAGAAGGATATCACAAGCAGCAGCGGTGCAATATTCCCTCACACACTCACAGCAGGTACTGTGCCAAGGCAGCAGCAGCAACAGAGCAAGAGTCCCTTATAAAGAACAGGCACAGCACAGAGATGCACAATGCAATCTTCTCATACTCACAGGCAGCAGCTGTGCAAGCTTCTCACACTCACAACAACGACATCACAGGCAGCAGCAGTGCAAGCTTCTTACACTCACAAGAAGGACATCACAGGCAGCAGCAGTTCAAGCTTCTTACACTCACAAGGAGACCACAGGCAGCAGAGGTGCAAGCTTCTCACACTCACAAGAAGGACAACACAGGCAGTAACGGTGCAATATTCTCACACTCACAATGAGATCACTGGCAGTACACACCACATGAACACACTCCATAACACATAGCAACAATACATTGGCATTTACAATGCCATTAGCTCAAACTCAAATAAATCCGAGCCCGATTGCATTTCTAATGCTTGTTTATTATGACACCTTAGAATACTGTGATAATTACCAATATTCTCATTCACAAGATTTATGAACAAATGGTGGATTATAAGTAACTGTATGTTGTAAAATACCAAAACTGTGTTTGTGTATTCTATTCCAAGGGGCCATGGTGGGGCCCGTATCTATATACAACAATCCCTCTGCAGATTAAAGTTCTACTGACAGGGTTGTCCCCCCAAAACCTCTAATTTGAATAAGCTCCTAAAACTCCTTGCCTGAATGAGCATAATTAATTGCAGAAAGGAGTGAGAGACACCTACCTGTACTACCTTTCTCCGAGGAGGATAAACAAAATGTTACTCCTCTTGGGGCTTAGGATATTGGCATTGCCTTGATTCAGCATCTTCAACATATTCAAAATGTGGCTATCAGACCGATTTTTAATCTTTACGCTGTCCCTGTGTCTGACTCAGAGGGCTTTTCATAAAACTGCTTCACCCAGCCTTCGAACCGAAATTTCTCACTATACATGTTCCCTCTTTTTTATTCTTTCCTCAACTAAGCTGGCTCTTGTCCCACATCATCATATCATAGGATGAGGGGTTCACAACAATAATGCACATAATGCAAGCTAGCTTGAATGGGAACAGACAGTTATCAACACATGAGACCACAGTCAGGATTCATGAGTAGCTTGAATCAATAAAGCTGTTTGGCCAATCATAGACTCCTTAACAAACAACTTGGCAAACTAAGTAGGGCTCTCCCTTTACACTTGACAACCTGGGGTAGCAGGAATGGCAAAGTCCTTAATCCCATTTATTGTTGGAGGATTTACACATCCAGCCTCATGGAGAAGGACGAAACTAGTACCCTCAACCAAGTCTGTACCATCCTTCTGCATGCACCATCTCCGGCACCCACTCAAATATCAAGTGAGCACATTAAATGCCTTCCCCCTGACTATCCAGCAACGGTCCTACTTCAAAAATACAAAACATGCTGACAGACGAAAGTTTCTTAACTCACTGGTTTCCTTATCATCCAACGTTAAGGGCTGAACAAAGATAATATTTAGTAGTCCTAGATGTGTCAATTAGTCACGGTCACTCTCATTTGATCTACATTAGGAGGCTCATTACTGTCAAAATCCCATTGGCCCCTACTGTCCCGTTGTATGTGGTTGTGAATTGACCACACAGCAATCCCTCATCAAATAATCAAGGTTGCTTAAAACAGATTTTTTAACCATTCCAAAAAACCCATTTGAAGTGGAATTCTGCTTGAAGCCTCTCTTTCCCATTTGTATCAAACAGAAACTTCATGTGTGTAATATCTTTAGATGCAAGCTCATATTGAGCCAGAAGGCTAACCAGGTATGCAATTAATTTCTACAATTTAAGGGATAGTATTTATTTTTGCTTCTTCACACTTCGTTAAACATGATCTATATCAGAAGACAAGACATTGCCCTTTCTTTCACATACCCAAACTGGTTAAAATCGTCTTTTGCTCCCATTCTAAGGTTCTTGTGCATTTCACCCATTGCACACTTCTAGAGAAGGATCACCCTCTCCCTCCTTGGACATATTATTAGAATTTACCTTTCTCTATTTATTACGCCTTATTTGTTGACAGGAGAGTGTCAAGGTTGCTGCCTTTAAATTCACTATTACTGGTGAAACCTAATAAGGACTTTTTTTTTCAGGGGCTTTGCAATCATTTCTGAAGCTCCACTGAGCAGCTGTCTTCCTCAGAATTGGAGTTCACAATTTAACTTTTCAGTCCTTTTGGTAGGATGCAGCCACACATTTGGATTTCTCTGAGGCCTTTGTAAGCATTATATTTTTCTATATGGGATTTATGAGCTGCTGAATAATGTCTCTAAGATTGCTAACGGTGTTTTGCATCAGCAAATGTTTTCCAAAAGGTAGTTAGCAGGTTTAACCTTTCTTATAAGTTACCCTTCCAATATTAATTTGTCCTAATGAATAAAAACATTTCTTCAAAACCTTGACCAAAAATCTGATTATTAGAGCATTCATCCCAGTTATTCATCTAAAGACTATAGTTAAGCACTGTTTCATGTTGTCCAAGTTGTAAAAATGTCTTTATTCCATTACATCAAAAGCAGAGACATTCCAATGCCATCACAACTACCATGTGTTAGTCTAAACTTTAGATATGAAGCCATATGTTGTACATGTACAAATATTAGGTATTTAATGGGTGATCTTCATATTTTCAACAGACTGGAGTTTCCACCTTTAGAGCCTATTATGCTGGTAGGCGCCCTGTTGAGGTATGACTGGGGAATGCCTTGAGCAATCTCTTCATGTAGCCACAAGGTGGCAAACTCAGCTCCCCATTTGAGAAGGAGGGACTGTTCAATAGTGCTTTTGTCTCTTCCATCAGACCATCAACCTCTATTTCTCTGCTGGGGAAAAGGATTGTCTAAGGTTTCTTTGCACCATTCTAGAACAAAAAAGCTCCAACGCGTACTGCCATAAATTCGAAAAGTTAACATGTGTACCTAATTTTGTAAACCTTGGTAATACAATTGTTACAAGGAAATAGTTACATGCCAACTCACCATTGATCAGCTTAACTCCCAGGACATGGTCAATTTCCATTCTGACAGAACGGATTCCCAAGCCCTAACATTAATGAGAATTAAAACTTGCCTTCTGATTTTTTACATAGGAACATATGCAGATCATGTGAGAAATGCTGCAGTGAAAGGCCTGGCAGACAACTCTGTCCATAAAATGGAATTGTTTTATATATGATATGCATGTCATCCTTCCACAGTCCAGCAATGCCCAGACCTGATGAGTCTGGCGTTTTGCATAGGAGGGGCCCAGAAATGTGGCAGAGAGTCCTGCTAACTCTTTTACCTTCCGTCACCAGTGAACCATAGACTTGCCCATCCTTGGAACAGGTGCCACATTGGTGATGCCCTTGCACTAATGTTCTCCAACACCAGCTCTGGTCTCTCTATTATGCTACTCTAATCTCCAACTATATCCATAAACACCATAGCTGTAGGATCAAAATGAGCAACATCAGATTCTTCTGAAACTGTAAGTAAGAGCTTCTGGTGCTCTAGTTTCAGTGTCTCTCACAACCTCTCAATAACAATCTGCCTAGGGCGTATCTCCAGGCCTTCTCGAATTAAAGAGTTCAGAGGCCTCTGAAGAAGGGTGAGTAGTTTCTGCGAGTTATACACCAAGCTTCTGATGACTATGGTACTCTTGTCTCAACACCTCTGTAAGGCTTCAGTTATCCAGCAAGTAAGTGGCACTCATGTGGATTTCCAACACACTGCACACCCGGCTCCACATTACATTTCAGTCCTGATTTATTTACTATCCTGGTGCAGTGTGGTACAAGTAGTCTTTTCTGCTGCCAAACTATTCCTCAACCACATCCTGATGGTAATACTCAGTTTAGCATCATAGTTTCTGGCTCCTGCAGATACACTGAGTCATTCAGCCTCGTGCTCTTGACTTTTTCACACTTTCAACTCCATTATCCACTCTATTTCTGGTTTCTGTGTTCTCTTTCGTGTGCTCTCTGGCTTCCAAAGTCTTCTCTTTTCAGAGTTCCAGTGTAGCCTACCCTTTACTGGTTCCATGATTCTTACCACCTTGCTGTCTCGCAACAGTCTTTTCCTGCTGAGGCTCCACTTGTTTCAGTTTTGTCTTGCTGCTCTGATGGCTAGTTCATTGAATATGTCTACCTCTGTTTCCTTGTATTCCTTGATCTGGTGTCCCTGTTGTGTTACCTTGTTGTTCCTGGTTCTGTTCCTTTTTGTTGTTGCCTCTCTGCCACTTCTTCAATCAGAGGTACTAGCTCTGTCTGCACACTCCCTGTCCTGCCCTTGTGGGCTAGTAAATTATTAGTTAAGGATTCTTTTTCCATACCATGTATACTTTGTTCCAGTCCTGTGCCCGTTCGCTTGTAGCACACCTTCCTTAGATTTCTGTGTTTCCATTTCTGCAGACTTTGAGTTCCAGCCTGTCCTTGTTCTTAGGTCATGGTCCTGCTTTTGTCTGAGCCTCTTTCCTGTTTTCAGTGTTCTTGTTCTGTCCTCTCTTGTGGTTGTTTTGCTATCTTGATTACCATTAATAAGAGTGCCAAATGAGATTGTGAAGCTTGTTAGCTCCTGCAAAGAAACTCAACCAGCACTCTTCTTCCATAATGACTGCTGAGTGTCTTCTTAGATTCGTTGAGAGAAAATGCTCCTTGTCCTTTGTGCAATTATTTCCTCTAACAAATAGATCTCTTTCAAAGGAGCATACTAACTACAATTTTAAGGAAAAGTGGCTGCAGAGGTATCGGGGATTCAAATCACAAACAAGACTATCGAAAGGGCTGGGCCGGCTTATCAAGCAGACGATTGGTAAAATAGTATATTGGGCTTGGTGCTGTCACATTTACTCTTCCTAGGGCTGACTTATCATCGATATAGCATGGCAGTGAGGACTTTTTAATGAGTGTGATTGCTCTATAACCAAATGATCCTAGAAGTCTCCCACATGTTTAAACTATGTTTCATATCTTTACTGCATGGAGATCAGGAACTGGATTGCAAAACAAATTGACTGGCAGTAGTACATGTCCTGGGTGGTGGTGGTAGGCAAGGCAATGTTTCATACAGATTTGTGGAGGTGGTAATGTGTGACAAGAATATTTGTGCATATTTGTTATGTTACATTTTGTAGTGGTGGTGTTTTGTGCTGTTGTGCTTTTGTGCTGCTTTATTTCATTGTGCCAATGTTGTGTTGTACTGTGGTTGTGTTGCATTCTGCTTGTGTTTTGCCCTGTTAACTATTTTGCCATGTTGTTATTTTGCTTTGTGCTATTAAGTTATTTGTCCTATTTAATTACTTTAGAAATATCAACAAATGCTGTTACATTTTCGCAGAAAGCATATGTCTATACATTTCCAGTAACAAAGAACAAATTACTAATGTCTAAGGTTGTAAAGTAATGCTGCTCAGGCACTTCAGCTATTTAAGACACCAGCTCAACTACGTGACAGAGACATGTCTTAAATTAGTACTTTGAGTGCTCACTTTATGTGTTGTAGCAAAAGTTGTTTTAATTTGTTCACTTTATGATCAGGTCCTTTAAATTAAGCGCAGTTTGACAAGGTCAATATAACTTTTCCTCAAGTCCCTTTAACACAGCTTGTATGCTTTTTAGAAAGGGAAAGTAGTTTGGCGGTTAATAGAAAGACAAAATTAGAACACATCCTATCCCGTATATTTATATTTTTAAAGGACAAGAAAGATAGTGCTTACCATATTCGTTTTTCCCAGCTATCCTTCTTTCACAGGCAATACCGATCTTAAGAAGTATTGGCGTGATATATGAAATTTACCTTCACAAAAAGTAATCACAAATTAAGGACCCTTTTGTGAATGTAAAAGAATTTTGCAAGCAAACCTATTTACTAATAGGTCAGTTCACAAAATTCCAAGTCATAGTGGGTCACAATCCGATCATCAATATTCATGAGGCAGATCTTGAAATGTGTCAGCAGTAGGGTTGGGCGTAGTTTGCGAAGTAGAGCTTTGCGAAGCTACGCTAAGTGCAACTCGCACTACGAGAGCTACGTGTAGCACTACGCGAACTGCGTAGTAGCATGTTCGCATTGAGCAAGATGCCGTTTTCAATGATTGCACAGTGCGGACAAGCATCCGGCACTGCAATCATTGAAAATGGCATCTTGCACAGTGCGAGCTGTAGTTTTCTGCCACTCCAGGAGATTTTTCCTCGAGCGGCAGCTTTCTCAACGCGGACTTGTGGTTTCTCATCGCAAGCGGTCGCGAGCATACGCGACCACTCGCAAAGAGAAAACAGACCTCCCCGCATTGAGAATCTCGCAGGGAGGTTTATTTTCCACGCTCGCAATCGGCAACTTGATGTTGCTGATCGCGAACGAGGAAAAAGTCTCGCCAGGATGTCATTTTGCTTGCTCGCGGTCGCCAACTTGACGTTGAGGACCGCGAGCAAGCAAAAAATGACCGCTGCACTACGCTACGTGTGTTCGCACTGTGCTACGTGCAGCTCGCGTAGTGCGAAGTTGCGCAAACTTCGCAAACTACGCGAGCAATGCGTAGTGCTTTGCCCAGGCCTAGTCAGCAGACCACCATGTCCGTAAATGCTTCTTAATATATATATTTTTTTAAACTAAAGGCAATGGGACTGCATTTGAAAATATTTTTTTTTTAAGTTTGTTTTGAGAGTTGATAGTGGTCACCTGAAACATTGCTTCTTAATCAACAAACGTTTTATTTTACATTCACAAACAGAGAGGGGTGCAAAGGGGACCCCTTCCCCTTTCCAAACATATTAACACCTCAACTCAGAGGCTGGTAGCTGTTGAAATGGGCAGGCTGTGAAAGTATTATTAGAATGCGGCAGGCTACCAGGAATGACAATGATAAATGCATGGACATGGCGAGAACGTGGGAAATGATAGTGCAAGCGCTGCACGACTATATGGTAGGGGGTGAGGCCGATGATGGCGAGCAATAACTGGCAAGGACTACATGGAGCATTACTATACAGTAGATATTCCTGAATGGTGTTGTGATCTGGTTTTACTGCACTTTATATACACTCGCACTGGCAGCAGTTGGGTAAGGGGGGGGAGGGAAAGGGACACTCGCATAGAGGTAGTTAGGCACACCACACGGGCCATGGAGTATTCGGGTACTGGGATCTAGTAAGAGATTACAGTGTAAGGGTCTTCGACGACTATCCTTAGGGGACTGAGAGGCGCACAAACTTTATCCTACAGCTGATCACCATTAGCATATATGATAGGTCCCCATCACAATAGATCCAGCACTGATACTGGCTCCGGAATTATCTCGTTGTGAACGGGTTGTAAGGGGAGTTGTTGTTAGGGGGTTAAAAGCGGAAACTATATATTATGGGTGACTGTCCACCCATGCAGGGCAGGCACTTTGGCGTTTTCTTATATGTGTGACATACCACGCCGCCTGACCTCCGGGTTGTGGGCTGAATGGCTGTGTACAATATCCTACTCAGATTTTATGTTCAATGATGCACCAAGTGTAATGGTTGACCTGATTTGAGGTCTATTTTCTAAATCCGCAATAAAAACTTATTTAAAAAAAAAAAAACTCAGAGGCTGGTAACTTTTCAATGTTTTGCGGCTAAATTGTGGCTGGAAAACATTGATACGACCCCCACCGAATTGCTATTTAGGGAGGAACACCCTAAAAACACCCCTACTAAAAGCAATTTGTTATGGACTTCAAACCCCATTATGCAATCTCATAACCTGTTACTGAATCACACAATTGGTTTGGTGCATAACAAATAGGTATCTTCCCGTTGCAAACCCTGTGATTTTGCAAGCTGCAAGCTTTGCAATTACAAAATGGCTTTGCACATTAGGCCTTTTATTTAGTCAAGAATATGTATATGTATCTATATTTTACTTTGCTTTTCTTCTAAAATGTCCATTCTGTCAAATATTGAAAGGCACCTTTTTCTATTGGAGAGTGAAATGGTGAAACAGACAGCAAGCTGATTGCCCATATGCTCCTATGACCTACTTCCAATAAGAGAAACGATTTTCATTACTCTCATATTCAAATACACTCATTTTGTAGTCTTAAATTCTGATTCTTGGTTTTTTACATGTGCAAAAATTGAAGAAGTCATGGGGCGGTCATACACAACATGGCCTAACCTCCCTCAGCCTTTTGTTAGCCCCACACCCAAATATTTTAAAAAAACTTAGTGCCACCCACCCTTATCACCATCTGCATTTACCAGCTGCACCACATCCAATAAAAAAAAAAAAAAAGCCTGGTCTCTTGCCACCCACCTCTACCCCCTCCTATGCCTTCCCTCCACCTTCCTGCCCAAAGCTGTGCTCTCTGCTCTCCATCGGGGCAGAGAGCATGCACTGCACTGCCAGGTCCCCCGAGAGTCCTGTCAGAGCAGCTTTGAATTCTTTAATGATGTGGGAAACAACTTGTGTTTCCCACTGTTTCCACAGCATGGAAGTAAATAACCAGATTTAGATTCCTTAATTCTCAGTGACAGCTATGCATGACACTCAAGTATTCAATAAAGTTTGCTTTAAAAAGTACATTGGCAGGAGTCCATCACTGAGTTCAAGGTTCTCTGGCTTCACTTTCTAGGATGTCATTTTGTATTAAAGACCACCATGTGACTCTTACATTTCTATCATGTTTTCCACCAACCCATAGTGAAGGTTGACTTCCATACTGCCTGACAACAGGATCCATACCCATTTTTGTTTCTAAAACAAATATTGCTTGTTCATGTCAATCTAGAGTACAGTAATATTTTTACTGTTCTGCACCAGACCATGATTTGAGAATCATTTGACTCACATTATGGTCTACAATGCTGCCAAATAGATTGACAAATGTAAATTAAAACGTTACTTCTATCTTTTCCTTTTGCAGGCATGATGACACAAGTTAGATCTCGGGGCTGATTAGAGGGGCCCCTTTTTTTCGATCCCTTTGCAAAACACTGTGCATGCTGGAAATAGATTAACGACTCCGATACACTACGAACCCTCGCAATTTTCCCCGGGTATATTTTGCTGGGTCAATCCTGCCAATTTAAACCAAGATGGAAAACTCCCGTAAATACCACCACATGCAAACTTTGTTATGATAGCGATGTTAGTAACTGTTTCCAGTCGCTAACATCTTGGCACGCCCACTTTGCATGTCATTAGTGATAAATATCACTGACATGCAAAGTGGGGCCCAAGATGGTCGCTATCTCCTACTAGCTGCCGCTAACTGGTGTTAGCGACAGTTAGGTAATAGGGAGATCATTTTATCTCCGCTTTCTTGGCTTTTAAAGCCAAAAAAGCGGAGATAAACCCCCTTAATAATATGCCCCTATAATCCTTATGTCATGTCACATTTTTAGGGCAAAGCCCCATAATAGGGAGAATTTATCAGACGCAATAAAATCCAAACAGCAGGGTGTAAGATTTTTTGGAGTGCAATAAATGCTGCATACCCTTCTGGGAGGACACCTAATCCTAGCCCCAGTCTTTTCAGTCAATAACTACAGAATTTTAAATTGAGACTTTTCCTCTGACATTTCCATTTTAGTTGGTTTATAAAATGACATTCTTTTTTTAAGTCAGATGTTGGCTAAGCTGTGAGCTGAGGAGGCCTAGTCACTGCATGGTGTGGCATATTTTTGCTTGGATTTCATGACTGTTGTGGCCACAGACACCCTGGGAGCTGCTAATGTGGTCTAGCCTGCTTCCAGCCATCTGTCATATCCCCCGGATGGAGCAGTCTGCATATACAAACAATATAACTCCGATGGATGGAATAATTCCTCTGGAAGGAATGTTTTGGAGGGCACGTCGAAACCACAGTTTTCTACATTTCCTCTTAAGCGGGCAGTTCATTACTTTGCTTTCCTCGTAGCTCTGCGAAACTCCCACTCGAATCCTGCCTGCTAAAACCTTGGCTAATGCAAACATCATTTAAGACAGTCTGAAAATTTTGTTTGAACAAAGAGCTCATCAAGGCAACAGCATCTGGCTTACATTGAGGCATGAGCTGAACATATAACAGACAGAGGTAAACATACAAACCCCTTGCAGCTCTCAACCACCACTGATGCCACATTATATGCAAGTGCAATTTCGTGGTAAGAACAGACTCCCATAACATGCTTCCTTTAGTCCTTCAATGTAACATTGCTGTTACATTAACACAGCTATACTACACTTCCCAGATTGGTTGGGATGACAGCAAAGCACCAATGGGAGTAGACAATAGCCGACCAATCAATAGGTGCCATGGTTTCAGTTCACTTATGCGTGATATTTCTGTGTTTCTGGTGTGCTCATGCGTGACATTTTATTGCCTTTGAGTGACACTGTAGCGAGTAGAAACAAGCAGTTATACCTTGCACCGTTGTGTACACACCGAACATAAGATGTGGATAAATGGAGAGCTAGCATTTGTTTACTTGGGAGCTAGCAGTTGCAAGCTGGAAGGTGTAATGCAGCTTTAGAAACACATTTATCTTTAATGACGATAACAAGGAATGTGATCACATGAACATGGTGCTGATATACATCTCTATATGACGGGACTTGAGGCATTTAATACAGTCGTCCAAACTAGCATTGGCTGATATGGTTAACAGGCAGTCCACCAGGAGGAAAAGTGCAAATACAGGTCCCAGAAAGTACTATTGGCTATAAAGCTATGCAGCTGAACGGTATTAGTAGCAAAACTCACTGCATTAAAAAATAAGGATTCTGATTGACTTTCCCCACAGTCAGACAGCAAAAAACGGAACATACATGTTTTTCAATTTACTTCATTTAACTTTTGAAAAAGACATTTGGACCTAGAACATCAAATGTATTTTCCTGCTTCTGTGAAGTTTGTTTGACTACTACACTGAGACTCACCAAGAAGAGCCACATGGGTGACATTGTTTCATCATTATGCTTGGAACGGGTCACGTCGCCCTGCTATGGACGGTTCACGTCTCCCTTTCTATGGAGCTGGGAGGAGTCTTGGACCTAAAGTTCCCCGACCAGGCTGGGTAGGCATGGGGGGCAATGGCTGTAGCAGAAGGTAGCAATTATAGGCTTTGTCCGAGCAGATGGAGAGTTACTGTCAGCAATCCTCTCCTCGCTCTGGGATGTTTTATTTACCCCGACTCACAATAGCAGCCACACTGGTGCCAGAAGATCCAGCAGATACACGCATCTCAGAGAGGCCAGGTGGGGCTGACAGGGAGCACAATGTGTTTTTTGGCCATATGCAAGATACAATGCATCCCCTGTGCAGGATCACCAAAACAATGAGTCCTCCAGCAGGCTAAATTACTTCACAGTATAATAAAGGGTGGTCCCAAGATTAAAACACCCAAAGGTGTTAATGAAACATATCTTACATCACTAAAAAAAATCAAAAGAAAAATAAAATTTTCAGCAGTGTTTTTTAATCACACTGAACATATGTCTCAGTTTTAAATGTCATTTGAAAAATCATTTTGAGTGCCCGATTGGGGGGGGTGATGCAAAGAATAAGGAGAGGTGGGTGATTTCATTGATGGTAGTGAGTTATGTGAAGTTAAAGAATAGTGCGTTATACAATTTTACTATTCATTCGGCATAACATTTAACAGCCAAATAGTACGACAATTTGAAGTAATTCATACAGTCTAATACATAGCCATGTAAAATAACAGATCACAGTAGTTCAGGTACTGTTGATGGTATTGGCGTCAGAGTAGTGTCGACGTTTCGACCCCTGATTGTACGTAGGTTCTTAAGAGCCTTACTACCGGGGTCTTCCTCAGGACTGAAGTGTGCGTGAAGGGGAAGGGGCACTGTGACTGAATGAAGGAAGTCTTCCCAAGGGGTTTAAGTGAGGACAGGAGGGCCCATTGGCTCCATATGGATATGTGCAGGAGAGAGCGAAGAACACTTATAGATGGGGAGAGTTCATCAATGGTCCACATCATAACAATCATATGAATCCATATTGTTGTACCTCCATGTTAGTGTTCATTACTTATATCAAACCGGATACTCTGGTAGCCTCACATGGGTTAACCGCAATGTCCGGTGAGGATCAAATGCAGGGCAAAAGGCTGTAACGGTGCTGGATCACTACTCGTATGGCCTCCCTCCGAGCAATGAGAACAGGGCCTCCTGCATTCACACCCAGGTCCCAGTGATTTTGGGTTTACCCTGTAGCATAACGATAAATTACTTCACAGGCAGAGTGGCAGTGCAGTGCTTAAGTGCTGCACGCTGGACTGTTTTTTGGAACACCTCATGATCCCCAAAGCGCTGTCAGGGAGCTTTATATATGTGACCAATACAGTTTAATGTGGTGTTGCGAACACCAGCATTAAAATGCGTTAGTCAAACCCCTAATGTGTAGTACTTGGCAGGGCAGCCGATCAGGACTCGACATAGCTTGGTACTAAAATCCCACACTAAAAGCAAGTCCTCTGTTCTTGCTGCGCACAGTTTGGTGCTCCATGTCTCTTTGTAAATGTATTGGATTTGCTTGTGTTGTACATTTTGAAACAGTTCTGGGGTCCAAATTCTGAAACTTAGTACAGAACTTATATTTTTCCTACAGCACGGAGTGAAGAGTTGCCACTCTTTACTCCCGTTTTAGGAATATAAATGCCAACAGGATCGTAGGGGAGTAATCATATTTCACAATCTTAATAACTTTGAAAAAATAATTGATTACCTTTTATTGGTGCCAATATCACATCAGTCATTATGCCAGTATAATTATATTCATGTCAACATGTGTTCACAATGAAATATCACTTCTTTTGTCCTGTCTTCAGTTAATAACATAGTTACTCATATACAATTCCTGTGGTGTCACAACATAGAGATTCATTCCCTTGGTTTATTAATAAGTTTCCATGAGACAACTGTCTCCTAAATTTAGTATAGCCTCAGTTAAATTGCCAATGTCTCCTAATGAGAATAATAGACACTGGAGACCAACAGGTATCTCAGAAATAGATGGTGGAGTCGACGTTTCGTTCTTAGTGGCGTTAGCCCGTCAGACCATCTTCAGGACAGTAGATATTGCTTAAAAAAGGACCCCTATTCAAACATAATATAATGCGTTACAAAAATTGCAAACATGATTGTACTATACACATAAATATCAGTATCAAAATGAAGTAGCACATGATGTTGTCTCACATGTTACTATGCCTATAATTCTCATTAGGAGATATGTCACCTTTGATTAGATTCGAATAGATGTTTGTCATGAATTGTTGGATTCATTTCATTTTACTTCTTTCATGATGCTGATTTGACTGTTTATCTGTACTCATTTTTAATTACTGTTATATAAACATACTGATATTTTGAAACAAATAAGATATTCCTGTGTTTTTGTGCTCTTGATTTGCATTGTTGTTGTCTAATGACACTTTGGTGAATGTTCCCATAGGACTCACCCCCAGAATAAGGCTAACATAGTTATCCATTGACGTTTTTTTAAACAAAATCCCTTGTAGGCACCCTTTACCTTTCATTGTTGAATCGCCCAAGCCTTCAAGGGTTTATTGGGTTTCCCAGTCTATATACTGGGCAGTCATTCTAGCAGTAGGGGAGCAGAAAATTCCTTGTTCTGAGTCTTCCACAGGTCCAGAGGTTTTCTGAAGAGTGGCTCTGGTGGTCCAATATTTATATCTAGTGCCAGCCTTTGAAGTCGGGGATTCTCTATACTGCCCCCACATCACGTTCTGGGGGGCTGTCTCCTTCCCCTGTCAATGCTTCAAGATGCCTGAGGTGACAAAAGACTAATGTCTGGTTTATTTGTGTGTGCAGGTGGAATAGCCCTCATCCACTGTGGAATCTCACAGCAAAGTCTTCAATTTAAAAAGAAATATGTGGCAACTTTCAGTTCTGAAATGTATCAGTTCCAGGAATTTCGTCAGTTTGGTAAAAGTATTTGCTTCAATACTGCCTGCCTCAGTGTCTGCAGTCAGCTCCAGTTGTTGAGAGACATAGATTCTATGGTTAGCAGAGAGAGTGACTTTTTGCACAAGGACACCCAGCGGATTCTCGAGTCATTTAGACAAATAGAAAGGGTGGGCTGACCTTTCTCAATTGTAAGCATGATCCAAAATTGGCATTTAAATGTAGGGACTGACGAAATTCCTGGGACTGACACGTGCCTCAGAGAAAATATGTAGATAAAAAGTAGACACACAGGACCTAGATAAGCAATTTATCAGATAATTTTGCTAGACCATTTCATAGTCAGTAAATGATCTAGCAAGTCCCTGGTTCTCTAGTTAGTTACTTCAAGTGTTTCTAATAGAGTTCTGCTCTACCTATGTCAACGTGCCGCCCTCAAAATAAAATTATATTTCTCATCACCAGTCTCTCATCTGTTTCATCAGGACGTCAAAAAGCTATAAAACAATTATCAATTGAAACCTGCATTTTACACTCCAATGTATTCCTGAACAATGTTTGTTTGATAATAAAGAAAAACAGGAAATTGTGTCCAGTAAACCTTCTCAATGTCAATTTTCTCAATTTCAAATAAAGGCAACCCTACATGTAAGAGGCTTCCTACTGATGGGAGGTTGGGTAGTGAGATTGGACATGAAGATGCTTGACTCTCAGTCAAATTTGCCATAAATACATGGGATTTCTTTAGTACCAATGTGTAGGACAGATGTACCGATTCACCTCCCTTTTATCTGCTCAATTTTAAGGTCCACGTTGCTGTACAGAAAATCTCAAACGTTTTGTGTCACTTCTCAGAGCCCTCATGTCCTGCATGTTAGTCAATCATATTGCCATGACTTTATGGATCAAGATCCCTGGAATTCGTTGAGGTGAGTAGACCTACCACTGGATCTCTTTCAGAACTTGGGGTTCATCATCCATTGGGAGAAGTTGGTGCTAGGACCGGCAAGCCAAATGGTATACACTCAAAATCTCGAGTTTTTATTATCGAGTTACATTAATATCGACTTAAAAATATAGAATGGATACAATATCGAATGGACAGAATATAGACTACAAAAATATCGAATAGACTAGCATTAATATCAAATCAAAAATATAGAATGGACAAAATATCGAATGGACAGAATATAGACAACAAAAATACAGAATGAACAGAATATAGACAACAAAAATATAGAATGGACAGAATATGGACAACAAAAATATCGAATTTGAGGTAAGTAAGTTAATATAAATTTTTTAAAGTATTTTTTATGTTAGTATATGTGTCAAAAGTGTATATTTATTTCATAATTTATTTTGAATAATTAATTTTATGGTATTTAATTTCTGCGTAATATAATTCTGTAGCGGGTTGTGGGTTTATAGGGGAATAGGGTGGGAAGTAATTTAATTATAATTAATTAAATATGTTAATTTATTTATTGGTATTTACTTTGAATTAATTGTTAATTAATAATTAATTGGTAATTAATTTAAATATAATTGGTAATTAATTTTAATTAATTGATTAATTGATAATTATGTAAATTCTATTAATGTATTTCCTGTAGCGGGATGTGGGTTTATAGGGGAATAAGGCGGGAAGTAATTTAATTATAATTAATTACATTTTTAAATTTATTTATTGGTATTTATTTGGAATTGATTGATATTTAAATTTTTAATTGGTAATTAATTAAAATATAATTGGTAATTAATTTTAATTATTAGTTTAATTGATAATTATGTTAATTTTATTATTTTTATTTTCTGTACCGGGTTGTGGGTTTATAGGGGAATAGGGTGGGAAGTAATTTAATTGTAATTAATTAAATATTGTTATTTATTTATTGGTTTTGTTTTGTTGTAATTTTTAATAATTTTTTTAATTGTTAATTAATTAATTGCTAATTGGTAAATAATTTGTATTAATAGGTAATTATTTGTAATAATTTGTTTTGTATTTTTAATTGATTAATTATTATATTATATAAAATTGTTAATTACTTTTCATTAATTTGTATTTGGTATTAATATTTAATTTATTTGTATTCATATATGAAGTATTTACTTTCCCCACTGTTGCACTCTCTGGAGTGTGAATAGTGGTTTTTACCCCTACGCTATCCAACGCTTTCCCTACTGTTGCACTCACTGGAGTGGGAATAGTAATTTTTACCCCTACGCTATCCAATGCGTTCCCTACTGTTGCACTCTTTGGAGTGGGAACAGTAATTTGTACCCCTACTCTATCCAACACTTTTCCTACTGTTGCACTCTTTGGAGTGGGAATAGTAATTTTTACCCCTACGCTATCCAACGCTTTCCCTACTGTTGCACTCACTGGAGTGGGAATAGTAATTTTTAGCCCTACGCTATCCAACGCTTTCCCTACTGTTGCACTCTCTGGAGTGGGAATTGTAATTCTAACTCTCCCACTATCCAACGCTTTCCCTACTGTTGCATTCTCTGGAGTGGGAATAGTAATTTTTACCCTTCCACTATCCAACGCTTGCCCTACTGTAGCACTCTCTGGAGTTGGAATAGTAATTTTTACCCCTACGCTATCCAACGCTTTCCCTACTGTTGCACTCTCTGGAGTGGGAATAGTAATTCTAACTCTCCCACTATCCAACGCTTTCTCTACTGTTGCACTCTCTGCAGTGGGAATAGTAATTTTTACCCCTACGCTATCCAACGCTTTCCCTACTGTTGCACTTTCTGGAGTGGGAATAGTTATTTGTACCCCTACGCTATCCAATGCTTTCCCTACTGTTGCACTCTTTGGAGTGGGAATAGTAATTTTTACCCCTACGCTATCCAACACTTTCCCTACTGTTGCACTCTTTCGAGTGGGAATTGTAATTTTTACCCCTTCGCTAGCCAACGCTTTCCCTACTGTTGCACTCACTGGAGTGGGAATAGTAACTTTTTACCCCTACGCTATCCAACACTTTCCCTACTGTTGCACTCTCCAGAGTGGGAATAGTCATTTTAACCCTCCCGCTATCCAACGCTTTCCCTACTGTTGCACTTTCTGGAGTGGGAATAGGATTTTTTACCCCTACGCTATCCAATGCTTTCCCTACTGTTGCACTCACTGGAGTGGGAATAGTAATTTCTACCCCTAGGCTATCCATCACTTTCCCTACTGTTGCACTCTCTGGAGTAGGAATAGTAATTTTAACCCTCCCGCTATCCAAGGCTTTCCCTAGTGTTGCACTTTCTGGAGTAGGAATAGTAATTTTTACCCCTACGCTATCCAACACTTTCCCTACTGTTGCACCCTTTGGAGTGGGAATAGTAATTTTAACTCTCCCGCTATAGAACGCTTTCCCTACTGTTGCACTCTCTGGAGTGGGAATAGTAATTTTTACCCTCCGGCTATCCAACGCTTTCTCTACTGTTGCACTCTCTGGAGTGGGAATAGTAATTTTTACCCCTACGCTATCCAACGCTTTCTCTACTGTTGTATTTACTGGAGTGGTAATAGTACATGTTAATTTCCTGCTATGCTATGGTAAAAATATAGTATATTTTTTATTAATAATATGTTTATTTATATATGTGTGTTAAAACATTTAATTGTATGTTTATTTAATTTTAACTTAAATTAATTATTTATTAATTTTAAGGTTATTTAAGTATTTTAAGTATGTTTAAGTTAATTATATTTATTATTTCATTACTTTTACATTACTTTTAAGATATTTAAAAAATTCGATATTTTGACTAACTATATTTTTTACATTGATATTTTTGATTCGATATTTTTGTACTTACCTGTTTGGAGATAGGAAGTCGATATTTTGGTATTCTATATTTTTTAATCGATATTTTGCAACATCGATATTTATGACATCGATATTATGTCAGTGATCCAAGCCAAATATAATTCTGTTGTTTCCAGTCTACTTCCATCTGAAAAAATCCATATCTAGTATGATTTGAAGATTATACTAGCTTTATAATAAGTATTCCTGAGACACTTAACCAGAATAGTAGATTTTCTAACATTCTTCGTGTAGGTTATTTTCTCATGGCCTTTTTACTGTTGATCACGTAACTGAGGAGATCCCAAAGAAAGTAATATCCTGTCTCAGCTCCTAAAGAGATTACATCCCAGGGACATGGACATCAATACACCTAAATAGTAGAAAATGCCAAGGAAGGAAAAGTGACATCATGTGCCCTACGACTCCCCTAGATCACATCACAGGAATTGAGAGCACCTGACCTTGGATGGTGCGACAACACTAAGGGGTCGATTCCGATCCGTTAAAAATCACCGTCCGTACGACTCGCATCCGGAGCCGTTACCGTACGACTCGTACGGACGCCGTACGACCGGACAATTACGATCCCAATCGGGCTACCCGGACGCAATTCGTACGGACCACGTCAGGTAAGGGAGATTCGTACGGAAAAGCGCACGATCACCTACACACTGTACGGCGCGTACACCCCATGATCGCAGGGGTACGCACAGCACACCTGCGATCATGGGGTGTACGGCGCGTACCCCTGCGATCATGGGGGGTATGTGCCATACACCCAGCGTACATGGGGTACGGCACGTACCCCATGTACACTGGGTGTACGGCACGTACCCCCCATGATCGCAGGGGTACGCGCCGTACCCCTGCGGTCATGGGGTGTACGTGACGTACCCGGGGGGGCCGCTCCATACCTGTTTCAGGGTGAACTCTGACTGTACGACAGTTTCCAGCTCCCGTAGAAAAAGGGTCGTACGGAGCGTACACAACATGGATCGTACTTGCCAGGTCGTAAAAAGCAGCCGCGAACCGTATAAACGTCGTGTACAGCGGCTTCCGAGGCCGATTCGTACGGGAATTCTATTCGTACGGTCCCTGGTACGATTCGTACGGATAGCTGCATCGGGTGTGGATCGTACTACGTCGTTCGTACGGGGACGGTTACGGGTACGATTCGTACGGAAAAAAATGCTCCGTATGATGATTCGGAGCGCTTTTTACGGGATCGGAATCGACCCCAGAAAGTGGATGAACATGTAATTACTTCTCATTGTAGCTGTAGCAGATTAGATATCCTACAAATAAAGTTAAATTCATCAGATCTTATTGAGAGTACTCCCACACAGAGGGGTCGATTCCGATTCGGGAAAAAAATCCGTAAGTCGATTCGAATTCATAGCCGTTTCCATCCGAATAGTACAAACCCGTCCGAATCGCGTAGTACGATCCGTAGTAAAAAAATACGTCCGAATCGTTGTGAACCGTACGAAAAGCAATGGAAAATCCGTACAATTCGGACCCTGAAAGTGAACTATACGAATCGTAAACATTCTGTACGACCCGACAAGTACGATCCGGACCAGGGAATGAGTACCCGATTTGTACGGTAAACGTCACGTATGAGCAATTCGTACGGAGAGCCACACAATCACATAGGGTACGGTTTGTACACCCCATGATCGTAGGGGTACAGTTCGTACACCTACGATCATTGGGTACAGTTGGTACACCCCATGATCGTAGGGGTACGGTTCGTACACCCCATGATCGTAGGGGTACGGTTCGTACACCCCATGATCGTAGGTATACGAACCGTACCCCTAAGATCATGGGGTGTATGAACCGTACCCCATGATCGTAAGTGTACGAGACGTATCCCTAAGATCATGGGGTGTACGAACCGTACCGGGGGTCCGTTTTGCACGCATTTCGATTCAAATCCTGCTTTTACGGACATTTTGAGCTCTCGTAATAAAAGAGTCATACAGAGTGTTGACTGGACGAATCGTACTTGCTGGGTCGGAAAATGATGCTTCTATCCGTAAGGACATCGCGTACTGTGCGTTCCAAATGTGATTCGTACGGATTATTGAGTCGTACGGCCTTTGGTACAATTCGGATGGAGAACTGCTTTGGGTACGCATTGTACTACATCGTACGTACGGGGACGTTCGAGGATACGATTCGTACGGGAAAAATGCTCCGTGCGGCGATTCGTTCGGGATTTTACTGAATTGGTATCAGCCCCAGAGTGTTAGAATCAGAAAACATCATCAGGAACAAGGCTGAGCTAATTAAAAATTTCAAGGATAACTTGTTAGGGAACCATCCATGGGCAGCTCAGCAGCCATTGCACCTCCCTGTTTTCCCATTGTCATTTATGTCTGTAGATAAAAGAGTACTCAGATTGAGAGGCAAGTTGTTGTCTGGATTGGATGAAACAAATGGAGCCAACAGTGCTTCAAAGTGTGGTAGATCATGTTTATTTGACCCAGTATAGCCTAATAGATATTGTTATAAATGGGTGTAACATTGATTTCAATTGGTCATCTAGATAATAGGAGACTGACTGGAAATACGTTGTTGCTTGGCTGCCAGGAAATTAAATGGAGGTTGAGAGAACATGGCAGTGTGATAGCAGCTGTCTGTAGGTAGGGAACTGTTGTTTGGCTTGTGTGGTTCAGTCAAGCCAGCCTTATGGGTACATAATTCACACCTATGCTAGAATGTGATAGGCACTGACCAATCACTTGTCACACACTGATAAATAAACCTAAGGCAGAAGGTGAATATATGACAAAAGCAAATATAATAAAAGTGACAATGCATAGGAAATCCAAGCCTAAACAAATTGACTCATTATTAGATCCCCATGTGTGCCACCAAGTAATTGAGAAAAGATGCAAGCGGAGGAATCCAGTAATGGAAAGTAAGTCAATCTGCTTAGGAAGGTGGTTTACATGCAGGATCCATCTCTTGGTCATATCATGAAGAGTTACTGTGTTAGTGCAGATGCATGGGTCAATTTGCATTAAGGATGGCAGTCTTTGATGATTCAGATTACGCTGCGAGCGTGCATATTTTGTTGAGCATGTGCATTTTCTTTCACCGTAAGAAAAGTTTACCCAATTGGGGAACTGGCTACTAAAAGAACCATGTGCAAGAAGAACATATGGGTAAGGTGGTGAGGTGTAGCAGAGGCCTGGACTTGGACACTGCTCCTTCTGACACCTGGTCCTTACTTCTGCTGCCTGGCTGTAACAGGGTCTAACAGTGGAGTAGCCAGGCTATGGCTGATGCCAGAGAAGGGCGATGTGGAGTGAAGGTAAAAAAGAACCTGTGTTGAGGGTCACTTAAGGCTTCCAGCAGGTCCTCCTGGTCACCAGAACTAATGAAATGTAGGGCAGTATCTTTGGAGGCTCTGGGTGCAAGTTAGATTGCACTGACTACAACGGGGCAGGGATACCAATAGCATTATTGGGTGTTGTTGGAAAGTGAGGAAATTCTGCAGTTTGAACTGTAGCTTGAGCTAAGCTGCTTGGGTATGTCAGATAGAGCATAAATGGCAGTGGTCACAAGGATGGCCACATAAGAAGCAGGAGTCGGGTGACAGGAAACAGGATTCATGAGGCCATGACTGGGTAGTGAAAATGTTGATCTAGAGCTGGGTGCTGAGCACTAGCTGACAGAGGAATGACTGACTTTGTTTTTATGTAGTGTATGTCCACCAAGTACTTGGCCCCTTAGTGCTTTTCCTTCCAGCAATATGTGTCTTGAATTCGTGGACAGGCTATGCCTAATGTAGGAAGACTGGTGCAATTTTGAGTGTTGGGGTTTGTTGCAGTTGAGTCTAAAACATTAAAAGACCAGAGAAGTATAACAAATGCAGGAGGCAGTAACTGTTCAATGCATTGTGGGAATACAAATTTCCTGCCCAAACTTTGGTTTTAATATCCTTTTACTTTTCGCGACTAAAAAAGGACTGGTGCATTTTGAGTTGGTTTGCCTTGAACTTTCAAGCTCTGCAGCTGAGCCACATTGTTGTTTAAGGGCTTAAATAAGTCAACATGGCCATCTTTCCAGCACACATATATCACTGCTCAGGTTAACTCAAAGAGTTTCACAACACAAAACTGTTACTGTTCAAATAATTCAAAACATTGAGCTTCCAAAACAAAATTTCTCTCTTGCACTACATGATGGGGTTCTTGTCTATAAAAAGATTCACCCAAAAAGTGGAGCTACTATTTTGGAGCTGTTGGTAGCAGTAAAGCCTGATGTTAGATTTATGGGCAGGCAATCTCATTCACAGCTGTTCATATCTACTGGGTGGTTAAACAAAATAGAATCCACTCAGAGAAGTGGTCGTGGTCCCTAAAGTGATGGGGAACACACAGTGTTGTTTAAATGCCCCTCACACACCAACAGGCCCCTTGGTGTCATGCTTCATCATCGGGGCCTTCGCACCCCTCTACGGAATGCACCTTGGTGAGTTGGGTCAACAACAGCTAGGAGGAGCAATCTGTACTTTTTTACGTTTCTTTGACCTTACCTCCATACCATCTAAACTCAACCTTAAATATCCTTTAGGTTGCTTAAACTAAGCAGAGAGAAAGGAAACCACGCTAAGGCTCATGAGGTCTCCTAACCTTGAACTATAAGTAAGCCTGCATTTTACTAACTCCTTCCTCTCCTTCTAAAAACCATTCCTGGGGGAACGCAATTTACAATGTAGTTGTGTGTCTGTGTACATTGTGTGTCTTTTTTTATGTCTTTTTTACAGGGTTTTTTTAACCTTATTTTTGGTTCACCCTTCATTTATTTGGATGGTATTGCTCTTTCCACAGCTCCTGGACATCCGACTGTGATGCTTATTATGTCTTTTTTCCATAGGTTCTCTTCAACGCCAATTGGGCGCAACTGAACATGTTCATTGTGAAACATTGATAGGTACATTTCACCTAGTCTATTTATTTTTGTAGAATACACCATTGACATCTCATGTGAGTAAGGTGAGGATAACGTGCATATCCTTGTCCTGAAGAAGGAGTCTTGGTACTCCGAAACATGTTGACACTTTTCGGTTGATATACCCTAATACGTATATAGTCAACCCCACCTTGCACCTTTTTTAATAATACCAGCCGAGGATATAATAAATATATTTTCTTCCTACGAGCCAGGTATTTTTTAACCCCACTTTTTTCACCTCACCTCACTAACTCACACCTTAAACACACACCCTCACATAGTTCACTACCAAGTGCTCCTGCGTAGCCGCAAGTCGTAGCACGCCGCATTCCGTTGAGGGGTGCGAAGGCCCCGATGATAAAGCATGACACCAAGGGGCCTGTTGGTGTGTGAGGGGCATTTAAACAACACTGTGTGTTCCCCATCACTTTAGGGACCACGACCACTTCTCTGAGTGGATTCTATTTTGTTTAACCATACTGCCAAGGGAGACCGAATCCACTTGTTCCTCTCTCTCTCCCCCCCTCTTTGTTACATTTAAGTTCATATCTACTGGGTGTCACAATGTCCAGCTCGGCGCCATGATAAACAACAGGTTGGGTCCCCCGTCCCTGACAGCCCAGCTGTCACCAGAGCTACCTCAATTTTAAGTAAAGGCTTTGTCAGCTAGGAGTAGAGTTGTCAGGCACTACGCTTCCAGTTATATTTTTATTTTCCTCCTATTTTCTAGGATTCCTAAGAAGAACATCATTAGACTGTTGTATGATAGATGGACGCATGGCTAAACCACACGTGCCTCTACCACACAGCCTAAAACATGAATTCGTCTTAACCACGCATTCCTTTTTCAGGCATGCCTTTACCATGTAATTTTGTGATAAAGGCATGAATGGTGAAGGGGTATGCACGGCTAAGGTCGCGACCTCCTTCCCCCACTTTAAGCTACAAACTCCCCACCTGCATGAGTTCCAAATACCCCGACCCCCTCCCAACTCCCACGCTGTTCCCAACCCTTAGCAAACACTACCTGACCCACTCCCACCCCACTGTGATACCCCAAAACTACCCCAACTCCTTCGGCTGCCCTTAGGCCTAAAACCCAAACATCTATTTTAAACAAGCATTTGCAATGCAATAGATATCACATTAATTAAGTTTGAGCTATTGGCATCGCTAAATATTGCAACACCAATTGCAACAAAAGTCTATAAATTGTTGGCCAAAAAAATGTGCATTTATTTTTGTATCAATGGTGGCATGCTGCACTTTAGATGACCATGTTTAAAAGTAAAGTGTGCCATACTGCGATTGCTACAATAGTAATTGTGGATATGTTAACAATTGATGTGTGCACTGATGGCTGGTGGTGAGTGTGCCTTTAGAAATTGTGCACTGATGACTGGTGGTGTGTGTGCCTGGTGGAAGTGTGCACTGCCGGCTGGTGGTGTGTGTGCCTTGTGAAAGCATACACTGACTGATGGTGGTGTGTGTGCCTGGTGAAAGTGTGCACTGAACTGATGGATGGTGGTGTGTGCCTGGTGAAAGTGTGCACTGACGGCTGGTGGTGTGTGTGTGCCTGGTGAAAGCGTGCACTGATGGCTGGTGATGTGTGTGTGCCTGGTGAAAGCATGCACTGATGGCTGGTAGTGTGTGTGTGCCTAGTGAAAGCGTGCACTGACGGCTGGTGGTGTTTGTGCCCGGTGAAAGCGTGCACTGATGACTGATGGTGTCTGTGCCTGGTGAAATTGTGAACTGATGGTAGGGTTGTGTGTGTGTGGTTGTGTGTGTGGTTGTATGTGTGTGTGGTTGCATGTATGGTTGTGGTTGTGTGTGTGTGTGGTTGTGTGTGTGGTTGTGTCTGTGCGGTTGTGTGTGTATGTGGTTGCATGTGTGGTTGCGTGTGTGGTTGTGTGTGTGGTTGTGTGTGTGGTTGTGTGTGTGTGGTTTGTGTGTGTGTGTGTGTGGTTGTGTGTGTGTGGTTGTGGGTGTATGGTTGTGGTTGTGGGTGTATGGTTGTGTGTGTGGTTTTGTTAGTGGTTGTGTGTATGGTTGTGTGTGTGTGGTTGTATGTGTGTGGTTGTGTGTGTGTGATTGTGTGTGTAGCTGTGTGTGTTGTGTTTGTGGTTGTGTGTGTGGTTGTGTGTGTAGTTGTGGTTGTGTGTGTCTGGTTGTGTGTGTGGTTGTGTGTGGTTGTGTGTGTTTGTGTGTGTGTGTGGTTGTGTGTGTGTGTGGTTGTGTGCGTGGTTGTGACTGTGTGTGTATTTGTGTGGTTGAGTGGTGTTGTGTGTGTGGTTGTATGTGTGGTTGTGTGTGTTGTTGTGTGTGTGTGTGTGTTTGCGTGTGTGGTTGTGTGTGTGGTTGTGTGTGTTGTTGTGTGTGTGTGTGTGTTTGTGTGTGTGGTTGTGTGTGTGGTTGTGTGTGTTTGTGGTTGTGTGTGTGGTTGTATGTGTGGTGTGTGTGTGGTTGTGTGTGTGGTTGTGTGTGTGTGGTTGTGTGGGGGGTTGTGTGGGGTTGTGTGTGGTTGTGTGTGTGATTGTGGGTGTGTCTGTGTGGTTGTGTGTGTGGTTGTGTGTGTGGATGTGGTTGTGTGTGGTTGTGTGTGTGGTTTTGTGTGTGTGTTTCTGTGTGTGTGGTTGTGTGTGTGGTTGTATGTGTGGTTGTGTGTGTGGTTGTGTGTGTGGTTGTGTGTGTGGTTGTGTTTGTGTGGTTTTGTGTGTGTGGTTGTGAGTGTGCTTGTGGTTGTGTGTGCTGTGTTTGTGGTTGTGTGGTTTTGTGTGATTGGGGGTGTGTGTGGTTGTCTGTGCTTGTGTGTGTGCGTGTGGTTGTGTATGTGTGGTTGTGGGTGTGGTTGTGTGAGGTGGTGTGTGTATGTAGCTGTGTGTGTGTGGTTGTGTGTGGTGGTGTGTGTGGTTGTGTGTGTTTATGTGTGTGTGGTTGCGGTTGTGTGGCTGTGGTTGTGTGGTTGGGTGTGTGGTTGTGGTTGTATGTGTGGTTGTGGGTGTGGTTGTGGGTGTGGGTATGGTTGTGTGTGTTTGTGTGTGTGGTTAGGTGTGGTTGTGTGTGGTTGTATGTGTGGTTGTGTGGTTGGCTGTGGTTGTGTGTGTGTGGTTGTGTGGTTGTGCATGTGGTTGTGCATGTGGTTGTGTGTGTAGTTGTGTGGTTGTGTGTGTTGTGTGTGTGGTTGTGGTTTTGTGTGTGGTTGGGTGTGGTTGGGTGTGGTTGTGTGTGTATGTGGTTGTGTGTTTGGTTGTGTGTGTCTGGTTGTGTGTGTGGTTGTGTGTGACTGTGTGTGTTTGTGTGTGTGTGTTTGTGTGTGTGTGGTTGTGTGTATGTTTATGGTTGTGTGTGGTTGTGATTGTGTGTGTGTTTGTGTGGTTGTGTGTTGTGTGTGTGTGGCTGTGTGTGTATGTGTGTATGTGGTTGTATGTGTGTTTGTGTGTGTGGTTGTGTGTGCGGTTGTTTGTGGTTGTGGTTGTGTGTGTGGTTGTATGTGTGGTTGTGTGTGTAGTTGTGTGTGTGGTTGTGTGTGTGTGGTTGTGTGTGGTTGCGGTTGTGTGTGTGGTTGTGTATGTGGTTGTGTGTGTGATTGTGTGTGTGTCTGTGTGGTTGTGTGTGTAGTTGTGTGTGTGGTTGTGTGTGTGTGGTTGTGTGTGTGGTTGTGTGTGTGGTTGTGTGTGTGTGGTTGTATGTGTGGTTGTGTGTGTGTGGTTGTGTGTGTGGTTGTGAGTATGTTTGTGGTTGTGTGTGCTGTGTTTGTGGTTGTGTGGTTGTGTGTGGTTGTGTGTGTGTGGTTATCTGTGCTTGTGTGTGTGCTTGTGGTTGTGTATGTGTGGTTGTGGATGTGTGTGTGGTTGTGTGTGGTGGTGTGTGTGTGTGTGTGGTTGTGTGTATGTGTGGTTGTGTGTGGTGGAGTGTGTGGTTGTGTGTGTGTATGTGTGTGTAGTTGTGTGTGTGTGTGTGGTTGTGGTTGTGTGGCTGTTGTTATGTGGTTGGGTGTGGTTGGGTATGGTTGTGGTTGTATGTGTGGTTGTGGGTGTGGTTGTGTGTGTGGTTGTGTGGGTGGTTGTGTGTGTGGGTGTGGTTGTGTGTTTGTGTGTGTGGTTAGGTGCGAGTGTGTGTGGTTGTGAGTGTGGTTGTGTGTGTATTGTTGTGTGTGTGGTTGGGGTTTTGTGTGTGGTTGTGTGTGTGGTTGTGTGTGTGGTTATGTGTGTGTGGTTGTGTGTGTGGTTGTGTCTGTGGTTGTGTCTGTGGTTGTGTGTGTGTGTGGTTGTGTGTGTGGTTGTGGTTGTGTGTGTGTGTGGTTGCGTGTGTGTGTGGTTGTGTGTGGTTGTGTGTGTGTTGTTGTGTGTGTGGCTGTGTGTGTGTGTGGTTGTGTGTGGTTGTGTGTATGTGGTTGTGTGTGTGGTTGTGTGTGTGGTTGTGTGTGTGTGGTTGTGTGTGTGGTTGTGGTTGTGTGTGTGGTTGTGGTTGTGTGTGTGGTTGTGTGTGTGGTTGTGTGTGTGGTTGTGTGTGTGTGGTTGTGTGTGTGGTTGTGTGTGTGTGGTTGTGTATATGGCTGTATGTGTGGTTGTGTGTGTGGTTATGTGTGTGGTTGTTGTTGTGTGTGTGTGGTGTGTGATTGTGGTTGTGTGTGTGGTTGTGTGTGGTTGTGTGTATGTGTGGTTGCAAATGTGGTTCTGTGTGTGGTTGTGTATGTGGTTGTGTGTGGCTGTGTGTGTGGTTGTGTGTGTGTGGTTGTGTGTGTGGTTGTGTTTGTGGTTGTGTGTGTGGTTGTGTAAGTTGTTGTGTGTGGTTGTGTATATGGTTGTATGTGTGGTTGTGTGTGTGGTTATGTGTGTGGTTGTTGTTGTGTGTGTGTGGTGTGTGGTTGTGGTTGTGTGTGTGGTTGTGTGTATGTGCGGTTGCAAGTGTGGTTCTGTGTGTGGTTGTGTATGTGGTTGTGTGTGGCTGTGTGTGTGGTTGTGTGTGTGGTTGTGTGTGGTTGTGTTTGTGGTTGTGTGTGTGGTTGTGTAAGTGGTTGTGTGTGGTTATGTGTGTTGTTGTGTGTGGTTGTGTGTTTGTGGTTGTGTGTGTGGTTTTGTGTTTGTGTATGTTTATGGGTGTGGTTGGTGCAGTTGTGTGTGGTTGTGTTTGTGTGTGAGTAGTTGTGGTTTTCATTTATTTATTTAATGCATTTTTATATAGCACGGACTTTACCAGAAGGTGTCAGAGCACTGTACAATAGAACCAGTTACGATACATGAGAGAAATGTTACAAAAATAGAAACAAACAAAAATAGCAGGCCATAGAATCAAAACAACGCAGCAAAAGGAACACAATATCAAGCACAGCAAGCACAGAATGTAAAAACAAAAATATAAATATATATGACAAATTTACAATGACTAAAGAAATTCCTGGCGGGGTGTGAGAAGGGGAAGGAATTAGTTCTGAAAGTGTCTTTGGAATAGACGAGATTTGAGGTCCGCTTTGAAGATCTGGATGGAGGTGATGGCACGGAGCAAGGAGGAAGCAAGTTCCAGATTCTCACCGCATTACCTGAGAACGATTGAGCCATCAATTTTTCCCTTTTGAAGGAGGGGGGCTCAAGCAGGAACTTTTCCGCATTCCGAGAAGGTCTTCTTGAGCCTCCAGACAATTTCAGTTTATTCGCCAGATAGTGAGGGGAGGAAGAGTGCAAAGCTTTGTGGGTGATGCACACTGTTTTGTAAATAGCTCTAGCCTCGATGGGAAGCCATCGGGGAGAAGACAGGATAGGAGTAATGTGGTCACTTCGTTTGGACCCTGAAATGAAGCGAGCTGCTGAATGGAGGACGGATTTGAGGGGGAGAGGTGAGATTTGGGAAGGCCAGTCAGAAGAGAATTACAATAATCTAGTCTAAAGAGAACTAGCGATTGGACCAAGGTTTTTAGGTCATTCTCTGGGTAGAACCGACGAATCCCCCATAAAAGGCGCAGCTGATAACGTGCGCTCTTGGCAATGGAGTTGATGTATGAGATTAGGTTGAGTCTTTTGTCAAGTATGACACCTAGGGATTTAGCGCAGTCAACAATGACAGGTTTACTATTGAGTAAATTCAACTGATCCATCCAGGATTGAACAGGAGGCGGGCAGAGATCGCTAGATATTAGGAGGTATTCCGTTTTGGAGGGATTGAAAATTAGTTGGTGAACTAACATCCAGTTGTGAATAGAGTTGAGAGTAGAATTGAGTAGTGAGAGATCATGAGAGGAAGACACCTTGACGTAGATTTGGGTGTCATCCACATAGAGATGGCAGAAGAATCCAGATGTGTTTAGTAGGTTCCCTAGTGGTTCCTGATAGAGATTCAACAGAGTGGGAGCAAGGATAGAGCCTTGAGGGAAGCCTTGACCAACCACCAGTGGAGACGAGGGACTGTTCGCAATCTTGATAATTTGGAATCTGTCTGAGAGGAATGAGGCAAACCATTTTCTGTACTGTGAGTACTGTGCCTTCCACTCCCATTCTCTGTTGAAGAGTGTTAAGGAGGGTGTTGTGATTAACAGTGTCAAAGGCTGCAGAGAGGTCAAGAAGAATTAGAAGACACGATTCCCCCGAATCGAGTGTATGCAGCGCATCATCGATCACTCGCAGCAGGGCTGTTTCAGTGCTGCAATTTTGAATAAATATCTGACTACATATGAATTAAACACTATGTGTCATGACACCTTGTTTCTAGATTGAATCTGTTATTTTCTCAATGTATTTGTTATTCATTATTTTTGGCTATATTTTCACCAATTTGACATTTAGAAAATGTGTGGTACGAGATCAAGTTCAGTCTTAGTCATTCAAAAAGAAGAATGCCGTTCTTGGACGTTGAAATATATCCCTCAGAAGGAGGCCTGGTCACAACCCTTTTCAAGAAATCCACAGAACGCAATAAGTCACTTCATTTTTCGAGTAACCATCCCCGCAGTCTCAAAGAAAATCTTCCGTACGGACAATACCTTCGAATTCGACGAAACTGTCAAGATAAGGATGAATATATGAAGCATGCTATGAAATTGACTGAGAATTTATTACAACGCGGATACCCCAAAAAACTATTAAAGAGATCACTGAAAAGAGTGTGGTGGACACCACGTGAGTGCCTCCTAGAAAAAAGCCCCAAAAAAGAACTTGACAGAATGTTACTAGTATCGACATACTGCCAAAACTCAAACATGCTAAAAAAAGTGGTGAATAGCAACTGGCATTTGATACGGGATCTAAATTCTTCTTTGAACAATCCACCATTGTTCGCATTTAAAAAAGATAACAGCATAGCCAACAGAGTGGTACGAGCAGCCCTCCCAAAAAAAGAACAAACGACTCTAAGAACAATGATTGGTTTGCCTCCTATACAAGGCCACCACAAATGTGGGGGATGTATTTGTTGCTCATCCACAGAAGAAGGAATCATCTTCAAACATAATGATATGATATGGAAACATGAGGCCTTCACCAATTGTAGATCCCGTTTTGTCATCTATGGAGTGAAATGTCCCCGTAACCTATTATACATAGGAAATACGAACCAGGAGGTACGAACAAGAATCCAACAGCATAAATCCAGAATAAAAAAAGAACGTACAGACTGCCCCTTTGGTTAATCATTGGTGCCTGAAGAATCATTCTGATACTGACCTGCGCTGGACGGTAATCTCTAAAGTCGAGCAAGTTTGGAGAGGTGGAGATCTAGAAGCCAAATTAGCGAGACGAGAAGCAATGCTGATAGTGAAGTTCAATTCAGCCGTACATGGCCTTAATGAACTTACAGAAATTTACAAATTGAATTAAAGCCATATGGATCGAATGAGAATGGCTTTATTTCTTTTTTAGATAAAACAAATAACCTGCATAGAGATCCAGGAACGAGAAAACTGCTAAGAAATAGTCAGGACAGTCATCAAAACACGTGACATAATCTGCACCTCCAGAGACCAAAGCTCGGTAGTCAGTAGATAACACCAGCAGATTGGCCACATATATATAATTTCCAACGATTGGATACGCTTAGACCAAACGCATGAGGCACTCTCAAAAAATTGGTGATTAGGGAGTACAGCGCCCACAAGCACTCTCGATATTATGAAGGCACGAAAATACACTGTGAACACAGTACATGCAAAGGGAGTGTATTAAGGAATCGGTTGTGAAGGTGAATGTGATGACATCAAATCGTAATAAACACACCAGATGAAGAAATCAACTTTCCAAACTCCAAATATTCGAGTTCCAACAACCTTGAAAACAGAAAATATCCCTATACACCTCCCAAAGGAGTAAAAATACCGAAGAAGTAGAGGTTTGAACACTAAAAGATGGCGCTCCTGCTCGACAGTTTCAAAGGCTGTTGTTCAAACCACACTATCCAAGAGCCCGTGCGACACCAGGAAATGGCTGACACAGATCACAAACGGAAGGCTCGGTACAAACAATTCACCAATTGCATTCGGACTATGGCACCCGAATAGATTTCGTGGATATCTGCAGTCATTCAGAGGTGAGTCACGTTCACTAGAGAGCCACCTCGAATTTCAATTGCATCCGCAGCTTTCTAAACCCAATTCTCGCTCCTCTTTTCAGACGGCACAAATAATTCTCATCCCTGTACACACCGGGCGAAACAACTTGAAGTAAGACCTTTTTATGGTTTCTCCGCACTGTTTTCTCATTGCTTTTCTATGAGCTTTTTATCAAACATACAATAAATAGCTATCCTCGCTCTCCATTAGGTTTCTGACCGCGGAGTTGGCACCCACATAACATTTTTGAATGCTGATTGGCTGATTTCCATGTAAGTGTTTTCTTTTGGATTAACAATGAGATAAGGTTGATACAAAGTGATTGAAGGTGAAAGGTGGTCCCTGACTCACTTTTTTGTTGTAGATTGTTCAGCGTCGCTGGCAAGTGAAAAGCCCCTTTTGTTCTCATTAAGAGAGGTAAGGAGTGGAGGCGCTTAGGTGGTGGAGCTAGTTCAGAAACTGCTGATATAAGAACAATACACTAAAGAATGGTTTTTCTTCCTTTATCTTTCAGCATGGTCCTGATGAGAACTCCATAACCATTGTTGAGTTCAAAACGCGTAGACCGCTATATTAGCCATAAGATTTTTCTGAATACTCTCATTCTTGATAAATTTGACAAATAGTCTGATCTATGGTGTTTTTGTTCAATGATATAATGGTAATATATATAATCGGTTGTGTATGTATGTGAGAAATGGCATGACTGAGGTATGGACTTGTGAGGAGTATGAATATGAATGTATAGTATTTTTAGAATGTCAACCAATGAAATGTATGTATTGTACAGGTGTGTTTTCTAAATGTCAAATTGGTGAAAATATAACCAAAAATAATGAATAACAAATAAATTGAGAAAATAAAAGATTTAATCTAGAAATAAGGTGTTTAATTCATATGTAGTCAGATATTTACTAGAAATAAGGTGGACAGTATTGGCAATTTTCTTTGTTTTTGATATTAGTCAGTGGCTTGGCCTTGATGTTTGGAGTCCATACCCAGTGGTGTTTTTTCATGCAATTTTGAATAAAGCCGGACTGGAACATGTCAAGGAGATTATTGTCCATAATGTGTTGGGAAAGTTGTTTTGCAACGCATTTTTCTGTGATCTTTCAAAGAATAGGGAGATTGGTGATGGGGTGGAAGTTATTGAGGTTGTTAGCATCTGCAGAGGTGTTTTTTAGAAGGGGTAACCTGTCCTGTTTTGAGGACAGCTGGGAGGGATCCTTGACTGAGGAAGAGATTAACTAGCCTGGTCCAATAGGAGAGAGTGTTGGTATAGAAATCAATGGCAATAACACTGGGTTTGGGGTCAGGAGAATGGTTGAAGGGTTTGATTTCGAGGATGCATTTGAGGAGATCATCTTCTGAGATGGCGGCAAAGTTCTGCCAAATGACTAAGAATTTTTGCTCCTCCATGGGGGTGGGTGGGTGGGTGACCTATGTGTGTGGTTGTGTGATTGGGTGGTTGTGTGTGGTTGTGTGTGTGTGTATGTGTGGTTGTGTGTGTGGTTGTGCATGTGGTTGTGGTGTGTGTGGTTGTGTGTGTGTGGTTGTGTGTGTGTGGTTGTGTGTGTGTGTGGTTGTGTGTGTGGTTGTGTGGTGGTTGTGTGTGGTTGTGTGTGTGTGTGGTTGTGTGTGTGGTTGTGTGGTTGTGTGTGTGTGGCTGTGTGTGTGTGTGGTTGTGTGTGTGGGTGTGTGTTTGGTTGTGTTTGTGGTTGTGTGTGTGGTTGTGTGTGTGTGGTTGTGTGTGTGGTTGTGGTTATGTGGGTGGTTGTTTGTGATTATGTTTGTGGTTGTGTGTGTGTTGTTGTGTGTGTGGTTGTGTGTGTTGTGTTTGTGGTTGTGTGTGTGTGGTTGTGTGTGTGTGGTTGTGGTTGTATGTGGTTGTGTGTGGTTGGGTAGTTGTGTGTGTTTGTGTGTGTGTGGTTGTGTGTGTGTGGGGTTGTGTTGTTGAGCGTGTGGTTGTGTGTCTGGGTGATTGTGTGTGTGGTTGTGTGTGTGGTTGTGTGTGTTTATGTGTGTGTGTGTGGTTGTGTGTGTGGTATTGGTTGTGTGTGTGGTTGTGGTTATGTGTGTGGTTGTGTGTGTGGTTGTGGTTGTGTGTGTAGTTGTGTGGTTGTGTGTGTGTGTGTGGTTGTGGGTGTGGTTGTGTGTGGTTGTGTGTGTGGTTGTGTACGTGTGGTTATGGTTGTGTGTGGTTGTGTGTGGTTGTGGGTGTGGTTGTGTGTGGTTGTGTGTGTGATTGTGGTTTTGTGTGTGGGTGTGTGGTTGTGTGTGTTCGTGTGTGTGTGGTTGTGTGGTTGAGCGTGTGTTTGTGGTTGTGTGTGTGGTTGTGCTTGTGTGGTTGTGTGTGTGGTTGTGGTTGTGTGTGGTTTTGTGTGTGGTTGTGTGGTTGTTGTGTGTGTAGTTTTGGGTGTGGTTGTGTGTTTGTGGTTGTGTTTGTGATTGTGGTTTTGTGTGTGGGTGTGTGGTTGTGTGGTTGTGTGTGTTTGTGTGTGTGTGGGGTTGTGTGTGTGGTTGTGTGGTTGAGCGTGTGGTTGTGGTTGTGTGTGTGGTTGTGCGTGTGTGGTTGTGTGTGTGGTTGTGCGTGTGTGGTTGTGTTTGGGGTTGTGTGTGATTGTGTGTGTGAGGTTGTGTGTGGTTGTTGTGTGTGTAGTTTTGGGTGTGGTTGTGTGTGTGGTTGTGGTTGTGTGGTTGTGTTTGGGGTTGTGTGTGGTTGTGTGTGTGAGGTTGTGTGTGTGGTTGTGTGGTTGTTGTGTGTGTAGTTTTGGGTGTGGTTGTGTGTTTGTGGTTGTGTGTGGTTGTGTGTGGTTTTGTGTGGTTGTGTGTCTGTGTGTGTGTGGTTGTGTGTGTTTGTGCGTGGTTGTGTGTGGTTGTGTTGTGTTTGTGGTTATGTGTGCGGTTTGGTTGTGTGTGTGGCTGTGTGTCGTTGTATATGTGGTTGTGTGTGGTTGTGTGTGTGGTTGTGTGGTTGTGCTTGTGGTTGTGTGTGTGGTTGTTTGTCATTGTGGTTGTGGGTGTGTGGTTGTGGCTGTGCTTGTGTGGTTGTGTGTGGGGTTGTGTGTGTGTTCGGTTGTGTGTGGTTGTGTAGTTGTGTTTTTGTTGTTATGTGTGGCTGTGTGTGTGGTTGTGTGTGTGTGCGTTTATGTGTGTGGGTATGTTTGTGTGGTTGGTTGTAAATGTAAATGTAATTGAGCTTATATAGCGCACAGCTACCCGCAGTGGGTTTCCCGGCGCTTGCTTAGGGAACCCTTCCTGGTATTCCCCTGTGAGATAGCAGGGTATCCACAAGGTGAAAGTCAGGCATCCCGCCGCGAGGGGCCGTTGTGGAGATTAAGCAAGCTATTGCCCAGAGTCGCAGAGTGTGAACCCGTGAGTCGAGGAGGCACCGGGGCGAGAATTATGGAGTCCGTGGAATTTTTAGCCCAAGACCCGCCGAGGCGGGGAATTGAACCCTGGTCCAGGACCGATCTCAGCTTCCGTGTCTGCTGCCTCTAACCCCTGAGCCACACTTGTGTGTGGTTGTGTGTGTGTGGTTGAGTGTGCGTGTGTGGTTGTGTGTGTGGTTGTGTGGTTGTGCGTGTGGTTGTGTGTGTGGTTGTGGTTGCATTAACACAACATGTTCTTTGATCTTTGATGTTCTTTGAACGAGAACATCAAATGGGCGCCGCGAAAGTGATTGTGGGTGAAAGTGAAAGTGATCGCGGGCTGTTAATGAGCATGACAAGGTTTGCTATATGGCTCTTCTGCTCCTAAGCGCTCGCCTGCGCAAATGCACTGTAGCTCTAGGCTGGCCATGGTAGCATTTTTTGAGCCCTCACTAAAAGTCTCGGCAGACCAGTGCCTGCGCTGGGTCAGGCGAGACCTACCCGTTCCTATGCCCCACCCTGAGGCCTAAAACTCTGTCTCTTAACTAACACTACCCTGACCCCCTCCCTCCCTCCTCGCTGTCCCTAAAACTACCCTAACCCCTTCCACTGCCCTTAGGCCTAATACCCTAACACCTAATTAAAATAAACTACCCCCATCCCTGAAAACTACCCTGTACCCCCAGCCCTAAAAACTACCCCCAAACTCCCTCAGCCCTGAAAACTACCCCCACAACCCCCTTGGGCCAAAAGCTACTGAGCCCAGAAAACTACCCAGCCCAGCCCCACTTACCTCAGTACGGCTCTCTTCCTGGCAAGGTCTTCCTGCTTTTGTTCAGGGTGCACTGACATTAGCATTCTATATTGAAGGAACTGCTCATCAAAAGAATGCCTTCCTTGCCTTTCAGCAAGGTGAACCTTTTTACTCCTCTTCTAGACACAGCAGGGGCAGGAGATGTTGAGGCTCCTGAGCTGGCAGATCTGGGCACAGACTAGGGGCTAAGAGTTTGCCAGGTTTCTATGTACATTTTAACATCTGTCCTATCTTTCTAAGTGATGATTGACGCTCAAGCTGTTTATTGTTTGGTGGGAAACGGCAGTGGTACTGTAAAAATGTTCCGACTGGAAGTGCTGCCATCAATGTTTTTTCACTGAAGTCATAGGAATTGTGAAAAACCCAAGCATCACTCAAAAAACAAGCATTTACAATGCAACGGTCTCGCCTTTGCAAAAGTTAGAGCTATTGGCATTGTAAATGCCCATTTTTTATTTATGTATTGGTTTTGAAATCAGATAAATAAATGGCATTGTCATTTACAATTCCAATAGCTTAATCTCTCGCAAATGCGAGACCTATTGCATTTGCACCCACACACACAGGGCCACACACACACACAGACACACACACACACACAACGACACACACACACACAAACACACACATGGATGTGGTGAATGTGGTGGTGGTGGATGTGGTTGTGGTGTATGTGGTGGTGGTGGATGTGGTGGTGGATGTGGTGATGGTGGATGTGGTGGTGGTGGATGTGGTGGTGGTGGATGTGGTGGATATGGTGGTGGTGGATGTGGTGGATGTGGTGGTGGTGGATGTGGTGGTGGTGGATGTGGTGGTGGTGTATGTGGTGGTGGTGGTGGATGTGGTGGTGGATGTGGTGGTGGATGGTGGATGTGGATGTGGTGGTGGTGGATATGGTGGTGGTGGATGTGGTGGTGTAGGATTTGGTGGTGGTCTATATGGTGGTGGATGTGGTGGTTGTGGATGTGGTAGTGGATGTGGTGGTGGGGATGTGGTGGTGAATGTGGTGGTGGATGTGGTGGTGGATGTGGTGGATGTGGTGGTGGTGGATGTGGGGCATGTGGATGTGGTGGTGGATGTGGCGGTGCATGTGGTGGTGGTGGATGTGGTGGTGGTGGATGTGGTGGCAGTGGATGTGGTGGTGGATGTTGTGGATGTGGTGGCTGACACTTGACAGTGCTCTCACATTGAGACGGCTGGACTACGAGTTCTCGAACCTTCGATGCTGAGTGGGCCGCAGTCCTAATAATTTGCGAATTTCCCTGGTCGCTGCGGTTTGAAGCGACCTTGCACCCTTTTCTCCCCTCCTCTGTGCTGGTGTACACCAGTTCTCGGGCCGCATAAGGATTAGGGAATCTGACTGTGTTCGATCTACCCCTGCCACAGAATTGTGTAAACATGGTCCACTTTTTTTAAGGTATCTGGTTCGCCAATGGGGGCCATTTTGGTGCCTTCCTATGTGAAGTAAAAATAAACAGTAAAATAAACAGTTACTTCCTGTCCCAGACCGACCCTGCACAGAGCGACTGTTTGTAACGCAGATTTGGGGGCTCTTTAATCTGGGACAGTGCGCATGGTGCAGGTTCTGGGATCCAGGCCCGCTCTGTCCCCCCTCTCCAGCTCGATGGTAGCGGCCGGGCCAGCCAGGGGTTAGATCAATGTTTTCTGTTCCTGGGAACTGTTAATCCCGGGAGCTTGCAGAGGCCACGGGCACCTTCACCTTGGGAGGGCAGAGAGTAGGCCTCGCAGTTAATGCTGGTTAAAAGGGAGCTTTTAATAAGCATCTAATTCCCTCAGCTGGGTATTTATGGCCAATTTTAAGAATGGTGATGAGCTGTCAGCAGACTGTCCCCTTCCCTCCCCTCAGGCGTGACTCCAATGTCCTAAAAACACAAAACACCCAAAGATAAAGGGTTTAAAGGAAATACATATTTTTTAAAAGCGGGTGGGTTTGTGTCGTTCCAGAATGTTCTCTTTCAAAGGCAGTGGGTTTACCCAAAGGGTGTTCACAGTGTAGGAAGTGTGTGTGGGGTGGAGCCCCCTGGATAACGCGGCCTGCAGTACACGACCTGCAGATACTGTAAGATCACAGAAGAGGTCGACTTTTTAGGGGAGTGTCCTTGAGCCACCCCATGTCACCGCAGAAAGAACCCGGGTTTTGTGTGGTGCCACAGTGCAGGCCCGAGTACACGACGGCGCCCGTGTGTCCCCAGTAACCCTCAGTGCCTACGTGTAATTGGACCCGGGCACAGCACTGAGGGGGTGTGTGCATCGTGCGAGTATGTATCCGTGTATGTGTGTGTGCGTGTAGTTACAGTACATAAATGTGTGCAGAGTGCATTTGGTTGTGCAGGAGTCTGTATTTTCATGTGGTGTGCCATGTGTTTCTATATGATGTGGATTCCCTTGCGCATGA